>NW_023270466.1:4459899-4547641 GCF_011800145.1 Mirounga leonina
GGAAGGAAGGAAGGAAGGAAGGAAGGAAGGAAGGAAGGAAGGAAGGAAGGAAGAGAAGTGTTTTTCTTTTCATTATTTCCAGTACTACAGAACCTGTGGTCTTCATTATCTGACAGTGTTTCATATCTGAATTGTAATGTTGCTGATGATCATTTATTCGAACAAAATCAAGAAGACAATGTTGGAATTGGGGATTTAGGGCCCAAAGGCCTTACTGGCATTCACATTGCTAAGACTTTGGCTACAAAGTCAAGGCTAGGCTAGGAAGACTCCATTGGACCTGCGATCTAAGGAAAACTGGGCTGAATCCAGAGAATGAGGATCAACTTCTGGCTCTAGTTCTTTCTAGGTGTTGGTGACATCACTTAGAGTTCATTATCCCAACTCTCACATTTTATAGATGAGCAAACTGAGGCTCCAAAACACAAAGTTCCATTAGCACTTTAAAATTCTGTAGTCCAGTTAAAAATCAGGGCAATAAGGCAACATTTTGGCCCATTTACCTCTTAGTTTTATTGCATTTATGTACCTCAGAGTGGGTTCCAATGAGAGTCATTCATTTCAAAAACATGCAAAATGACTTAAGGAAGCCAAAGGGATGCCACGTTGAAAAGACACAGTGTGTTCAGAAGGTCTGACATCCAGTAGGAAGTTAACATCTAGTAGGAAGTTAACAGAGCAGGATTCCCACACACTGAGGCGGACATGGAGTTGGGTGGGAGGACGGAGACCAGGGAAATCATGTTCAATGAAGCAGGGAAGGCTCCCAGAAGACAGTGCTTTCTGATGTTTGATGTAGGAGCAGAGGTGGCTTCTCCAGGCAAAGGGAATGCTGTCCAGAATGTGTTGGAGCAGTTTCTCTGTTACTAAACTCAGAAGTGGTGGGGGAAGAGGCTGCATGTGGCTGATTTTCTTTTCTTCTCTTTTCTTTTTTTTTTAAGATTTATTTATTTATTTATTTGAGAGAGAGAGAATGAGAAAGAGGGAGAGAGAGCATAAGAGGGGGAGGGACAGAGGGAGAAGCAGACCCCCAGCTGAGCAGGGAGCCTGATGCGGGACTCGATCCCGGGACTCCAGGATCATGACACAGGCTGAAAGTAGTCACTTAACCAACTGAGCCATCCAGGTGCCCCATGGTTGATTTTCTTAGTTCTGAAAATGATTCTAGCAATGCTTTTCTCCCACTGCTATACAAACCCAGCTGGACTTACTGTAAAGCAATGACTCACCATCCCACCCCATTTAGGGGCTGATCAGAACATAACTTCCCCTGGGGAGCTCTCAAAAAAGAAAGGGGAAATAACCCCCTGACTTAATCTCCATCTGAGCCTCTCTAAAATATTCAGTTTACAAGGGGTTTTGGCTCTATCATCATTTTCCTCATCGCTTCTCGGCCTTTTGGCTAAGATCAAGTGTCTATCATCATTTTCCTCAAAACTATTTACTATGATTGCTTAGAGTACTGCTTGTAAGACAATTCTTAAATTCAACAACATATTCATTTACACTGCAGTGGTTGGCTTGTGAAATTGTTTCTGCTTTTCTTTCAAAGATGTTGTGGATATTTTATTGGAATTAGGGGACCAATTCCTTTACATACAGTCATGTGCTCTTTGGGATCAGATGGTCCTCAGCCAAAATTTCTGCTCTTCTAAGTAGAAAAGGAAGTTCGTGGGACAATGGTACTTTTGTCTTAGGCATCCTGAGAAGATGAAACAAGGTAATGCATTCAAAGTGCTTAGCATGGAATGTTAGGTAGCAGGCGCACCAAAAATATAAGTGCCTTCCTCCATTCATGACAAGCAAATAAGGCTTACTTTCTGAGACCATTGACTGAACTGCACGGCACAGAAAGATTTTGCTAGTCCATCTTACTATTGCCCATCGATCTCTCCAGCCATTCTATGAAACACATGGTTGGACTGAGGGTGCAGGTGAATTGGCAGCATTTGTCAAGCAACATGAAGGCCCTTAGTAGTCAAAACGGGGTTTTTGGTGGAAAGAAAGGGAGGGAGCAGGCCAAACAGCTTTTTACTATAATTAAAGATTGAGTCAAAGATCATTAAATGGGTTGAAAGACTGGTTGAAAATGTGAAGGAAGAAAACCAATTATTTAAGATATGTCATTTTACTTACTTCAGGTAGATCTAATAACTTAAACTCTGCTAACAAGAGGCTTCCTATCAGGGAAAATTGAAATGGCTGGCTCAATAAAGCAACATAACAAATTTATCATTAGAATTTAGAATGTCAATAATTTATCTTAAGTGATTGGAATTAGCTTGTTTTCTTAACTGGTTTTAAAAACCTCTGAAATATTTGTATTGTTAATTTATTCCACTCACTTTTCCTGCACGAACTGCGGAGCTGTAAACTTCAGAGCAGCTGCTGTTCAAATGTCGCCAATTCCCAAGTGAAGTCCATGCTAATGACTCGAGGCCGAATCTAGGGGTAAAAGACTTTGGACACATCATTTGCAAACTATTCACAGACATGGATAAAATAGACTCTTAATCAGTTGAGACTCTTGGAAAATATGTTCAAAGAATCTCTCTCTTTTCCCCTTGAAATATGGAGCATCCCCGAACACATGTGCTTACGTGGCTTAGATACATGGGCAAAGAATGTTCTTTAAACGAAAAGAAAAAGAGAAAGGAAAAATCCTCTAATTAAAAAGAGTCTCCACAAATATAAAGAGAATAATATTTCAGTATCTGAGGGCCTACCATGGTCTGCCGTGGGACACAGGATGTGACATTTGAGTAATTAATGGAAAGTCTTTGTAAGTTCAATAATTATCCCACTTTCCAGAAAAGCAGAGGGAAGGCCCACATTCCATGTCCCAATCTGGCTCCATCCTGTGCATTCACACTGTTTCACTGGGGCCTCTGACTGTGGCCCAGTGACATGACTCACACAATGGTCACAGTCACCAATGCAAAGCTGGCGCCAGTAAGCTTTAGTTTGTTAGGAAAAAAATACTATTTTCCATGTATGTTTGAATAGTACAGACACATAATATTAAAAAAATAGAAGCTCTGAGTGTGTAATCTGATGCTCAGCCTTTGCAAAATAGGCAAAGATCCAAATATTTCTCTCTGCCAAAAGAGTTTAAGATATGTTTCCAGGGGTGACTTGGCTGGAGAGGCTACCACTTGGGATTGGTGAGCTGAAAGGTTTGATTTGAGGATGATCCGTATTTCTGAGAGACAACAACCAGGGCTCTCAAGGTTAGCTGAGATCCAGATGGAAGGCAGGCTATACAATTGAACTTTCCTGGTTAAAGCCAAGTGCATGTGTATTGGGGGTGAGGTAGGGAGGGACAGGATACATATTATTTTTGAAACTTTGGACTTCAATTATGGAATGAAGTGAGGTAATGCAAGGCCCACCCAAGCCTGGTTAGCTGTAAATTTGGACTCTAGAGTTTTTTGGAGGTGGAGTTAATCTCTAGAATGTTACAGTTAACACTTTGGCTGGAGGCTATATCTCAATGGCAGCATGGTGATAGGGACATGGCTGCCACATGCCAACTAGGGAAATGGCATTCTCTGGACAAACATCATCCACGTTACCCCGGATCCCTTAAATCAGGCCAGTTGGTAGGCTCAGAAGTTGAATCTCCCACTCCAGCAGATGTTTTAGGTAATCTTGCAGGCCCTCCCACACTGCTCCTGACCAGCTTGTACCTGCCTTCATTTCCTGGCTCCAGATATCTAGAGTAGCTGCTCTAGCTGTTTTGGTTCTCCTTCAGGTTTGGCAATGTCCCTCCTGATGGATTGGATTAGCACTTGGCCCAGGAGTGTCAGATTTCCCACTGCAGACTCCAGTCTGAAAACCAGCTCCCTGGCTGGGCCTCCTTTTCCCAAATGGGTTTTGGACACCTCCTTGGCAGACACATATGGCTTCTCTGAAGCCTTATGCAGAGAGGGATAAAGATTACTAATACCTGCTCCCTACTTCCAAGGAACTTACAATCAGTTTCTTCAGATAAGATACCAACAAGGAAATGGGTCTACCATTCCTAGGAGTCTCAATCTAGGGGTGCCAGAGGAGAGAACAGATAATAGCTGCTCTGTGGCTAAGATGAGGGAGGGAACACTTCTCTTTGGAGAGACCAGGTATGGAGTGGTCAAGGGAAGGATTTTCAGGGATCTACAAATGCTATTTGTATTAGTTTCTAATTGCTGCTGTAACAAATTACTATAAACTTAGTGGCTTAAAACAATACCAATTTATTACCTCTGAGTTCGGGAGGTCAGAAGTCTGACATGGAATAGTCTCCTTGGAATAGAATCAAGCTGTCAACAGATCTGTGTTCCTCCAGAGGCTTTGGGGGTGGGGGGAGAATCCACTTCCAAGCTCATTTGTGTTATTGACAGAACTCAGTTTCTTGTGGTTTTAGGACGGAGGTCCCCATTTCCTTCCTGGCTGTTGGCTGGGGCCACCTTTAGCTCTTGGAGGCCACTCTCCATCCCTTGTACATGGTCCCTACATCTCAGAAACAGAAACAGCATGAATCTCCATATGTTGTCCATCTCTTCTTCTTCTGATTCTTCTGCTTATTACTTATCCAGATTCTTCTATCTGCCCTCTTCTGCTGCTCTCATGGGCTCATGTGATGACAGTGGGCTTACCTGGATAATTCAGGATAGTCTTTCTATCTGAAGTATGAACCTTAATTGCGTAATATAATCACGGACATAACCTGAGGAGGTGAAGGTCATTGGAGCCAAAATTCTGCTATCACCGCATTCTTGTGATGTCATGGGCTGCCAAGGAGAATGGAATTCAGAGCAGTACAGAGTAGAATTCAAATCATGTTTTTACTAAGCACTACAAGGTGCTAAATGTGACTTAAATTTGGAAACAAGGTAAATTAGAATCTGTCTCTTCCTCAAAGTCTCACCTAGAGGGGGAGACACAGGCTTCTTTTCAAATAATTGCAATACAGTGAGCTATATGCAACATTGACAACAAACATTAACAATGTTGTGGTTTTATTTTCATAGGATATTTTTGTCTCTTGAGTTTCACAAGTTGGAGTATATTTATGACCATTAAGGTTTTGTTTTTTATCAAGGCATTAGCCAAAATTTGTGCAAAATGGGATAAAACCTAAGGGAGCGCCAACCTCCATCACTCCCTTGCCCTCACCCAGTGCATTAACTGTGACCTCTGATCCTGATTTTAACTTTTGCTACCTCACTTGGAATATTCACTCCTTTCAATCACAGCACTGAAATGGTATTTAAAGGCAGAAAAACAGATTATGAGAGCAACCTCTGGAGCTCATTAGTTCCCTTTGTAGCCCCCATGGCCCATTCTCCATTCTCCACACCCAGTCATCCTTTCTCCTTTGCCACCTCTTTTACTCAGTTGTACCCTTCTGGTAAGGAAATGAGTAACAGGGGACATTTTCTTCACTCTGGAATCTTCTCTCCATCTCCCCATCCCAGCCCTAACACAGTTCTACAGTGAAGCCATTCGATAAAAGTGTAGTAAATTAAAAGAGAGAGAGAGAAAGTTAAGTCCTTGGTTGTAGGGATTTTAAGTGTGTAGACAGGAAATGTCATTTGTAATCTAGGTCTTTGTTTTTTGGTTTTCTGTTTTTTGTTTTTTGGGGTTTTTTTCATGCAGAGGAACAAAGTGAGTGGCAACTGGTGAGAATAAGTGCGAACCTCAGAAGATTAGGAAAGAGAAATACAGTTGAAGAAAACTTTTTGTGATTATTATACTGAAATGCCTCATGAGTTACAGAACCTGTGAAAAGTGAGTAAGTCTGTTGCACACATTCAAGAAAAGTTGGCATTTGAAGCAGATGTGGAGAGCACTTGGCGCCATGTCTCTCCTTCAGTGGTATCCTTGTGCCATTCACGGCTGCTTGCGCTCTGGTTTGGGTAATCTAGAAGCAACCAATGGTTCCCAAGCTCAAGAGAAGGAATGATGATCAGAAGCACAGGCTCTAGTAACCCTCAGATTAGGTATGTAAGCAGATCCTCAGTCACCAGGAATTTACTATCATTCTTGGGTGGATGGGTGGGAGGCATTCCTGAGCGTCAGGGGAAAGTGGATTCCTTTAGGCTAAAAGCCTGTGGTTCACCCACCCTATTCTGGAACTTCAACCTCAGCTTCTCCCGTCTGCAAGTCCATAGACTGTCCTCTGTGTGGTAGGACATCCCAAAAGATGTCCATGTCCTAATCTTGGAATCGGTGACATGCTAGGCTATATGGTGAGGTGGCATTTAGGTTGCTAATCAGCTGACCTTCCAACAGGGAACTTATCCAAGTGGGCACAGGGTAATCAGAAGGACCCACAAAAGTAGTAGGGAAGACAGAGAGAGTCAGAGGAGATGTGAGGACAGCAGCATGCTCAGAGTGCTGCCTCATAAAAAGGACTCCTCACCCGCCATTGCTGACTTTGAAGACAGAGGAAAGGACACGAGTCAAGCAAAAGCTAGGAAAGGCAGAGAAACATTCTCTTTTGAGTCTCCAGAAAAGAACACAGGGCTGTCCACATTTTTATTTTTAGCTCAATGAGAGTGGTGTCAGAACTGTGAGGTAACACATTTGTGTTGTTTTAAGCTGCTACATTTGAGGTAATTTGTTACAGCATCCATGGACAATGAAAAACTGTGTAAATGGGTCAACCCCCAAGGTGTGCTGGCTGCGGTGGTAAGTCCATAGGATGCATCCTGGGCAAGCAGCCCTCTGCTTGGATCTTTCTCCATGCAGAAGGATTGAGTGACAGACTCTCCAGGATGTCATGGAAAAAAAGTCACTATAACTTCCTGCTCATAGAGCCCCAAACTGTTCCATTAGAGACAAATGCCCAAGTCCTAGTCTGTTGCAGAGGTTAAAAACTGAGATCCTACGGGCTGAATTCAGCAGTCAGACTCTTTTACATGCATAGAGGTTTTTTGGAAAATTTGAATTAATTGCAAGCATTTAAAGATTCCATTTAGGCGTCAGGATTTCCAACTTTTCTTGGAAAAAACATCTATAAATGTTGCCAGATTTGTATCACAGGAGGGTGGAGTAGTGGCTGAACTTTTAGAGCATGCTCGCTCTGGTTGTCTCCACAGCCACCAATCTACTGTCTCACACTCTCCATGGGACCCTATTATGTGGCCCTTCTGGCACCAAGTGTGAGACCCCCTGTATCCTGCTTGTACATGACACACATTTCAGAACCAGCGTAATTAGGGTAAAGCATTAAAGGGAATCTAACCAGCTTAATGCTTTCCTCGTGTGTGATAGCAGAGACTGCTTTCTTCCTTTCAGAAGAAAAATGAAAAATCTCAGAGATGGAATCATTTCGGCCCATCCCTCCATTTCTTCCAAATTCTTAGCCCAAGCAGTACCACCAAATACTGGCATTGATACCTGTAGGGCATTTCCAAGCCTACACAGGGCTCTGATTTTGATCAGCTAAACCTTTGTCCCCTTAAGGTCTTATCTAAACCTGACTTCAGCCAAGGAGAGAATTTTCAAACGGATATAAATCAAGCTAGAGCACTTTCAAGATGGTAGACGGTGAGCTCAAGCAAAACGTCAAATGGTCCACTAGCATTTTCATATATACAAGGCCAAGGTTTGGAGAAATCCCTGTGCACTTTTATTAGATTAACAACATGTAAGCTCTGACATCAGCTGCAACATGATCTGGTATTGCAAAATACATTTCGGAATCCTAATGCGTTAATTGTTATGTTTGGCTTTATTACCAACGTATCTTTTTCTCGTATCTGAATGCCGATGGTTATGGGCCAAAATTTTTGGAAAAGTGATACCTTACAAGCTCACACTTGAAATGGCTCTGAACAGTGATGGAAGGTCACAGAATGGGAGCAAGAGAAAAGAGTCAGCTCACAAAAGGGTTAGTGTCCTGAGCGGCTTGACAGGAATGCACCTTTTCCGTCACAGGCTCTGGTCTTCAGCACACAATGTAGTGAATAATCAGCTATAGATGGGCAGGGAGAGGCCCGGCTGGGCTCCTGACACGGCCTCTGTGGGCGTGATGGATGTGGAGAAATCCAACCCTTCCCAGGGGGGTCAGGTGGCACCATCAAGACAAAGAGTGCAAACAATTTGGTCCTGGAAAAGAACTTCCTTTTTTTTTTTTTCCTACTTGTGCCAAAAAGTTACAGTATCCAGCCATTCCCTATTAAGTTGGAAATCTATGCAAAGAAGGAAAAATGAAACCAAAGTGAAACCCCAAACAGAAATATTCCCTGGATAAAATATATTTAAATTGTACAAAATTTTAAAGAGAGAGAGAGAAAGAGGCAGAGAGGGAAATATAAATAGATAGATACATATTTTAGAAAGAGCATTTTCTTCCAAGCCTGAGTCAAAAACATCTGCTATCTGGATTAGAGAGAGAAACTAAGTTTGTGAAAAAAATATGGTCCCTCAAATCTTTCCTTTGGAGCCAGTAGATAAAAACAAGGGAGGGAAGGATGAGCCTCCCTCTGACCCCAAGGGCTAGGCTGAGCAGACACAGGGGAAAAAAGAAAAAAAAAAACAAAAACAAAAAAACAACACCCAGAGAGCATCGTGCCTGCTGTCCCAACTGGAAAAATTTCAAGAATATTTCTTCGGCCTTTGTTTCCTGGCCTTTTCAGATCTCTGAGCAGTGCTTCTAACTGGATCTGGATTTATATGAGCTTTTGATAAAATACACACCACTCCCCTGTCTTCCCCTCTCCCCCGATCCAGGCCCCAAGGAGTTTTGAGAAATATCTATAAATTTTCTTAATTGCCAGACGGTTTTTCCACTTCTGGGCAACTGGCTTCCCTTAGCGGTAATGTCAGAATCTGACCTATGACTTCGGGGGCTCGTCTCTGATGACTACCAAATGTTAAAGAGGCCTTCCGTTTTCCTAGCTTTTCTGCACTGTGAGGCTGGGTATTGGATGCCTGACCTCGGAGCAGGTTGGCTTTTTTAGCCCTGGTCTAAGTGGGTGGAAATGTGCCAATTCAGAAGGGAGCCCTGGGAAGGGAGAGCAGTGTGCACCTGCTGGGTGCCAAGCAAAATGCTGAGCTTTGCCTCACTTTGTGTCCACCAACGCTTGAGAGGTCAGTGTTGTCCATCTTGTTTAGACAAATAAGGAACTCAGAGAAATAAAATAGCTTGATAATTTTGAGCCAGTAAGCGGCAAAGCTGGTGCCAAGGCTACCTGCCTCTAAACCTTTACATATCTACAAAGCCTTGGGATGTAGAAGACCTCTCAATCTTACCCCCAATAAGAGCTTCCCCAAAGACACTTTGACGTTTGCTCTTTTGAACTTCTTATCATTTGCCTTATCCCTAGTTATGGAGAATTCCCACTGAGAGAATTGTTTATGACAGCGAGAGCTTTGAGAAATTGTTATTAATACGCCTCAGCTCAAAATTCATTTCCACTTTCAAACCCAAACGACATCTCAGAGGCAGACTCTCATGATGGAAGGAAAGGGTTGTCATATGATTTGGTAACTTGGGTCACTCTGCCAGCCCCTACACGACCCCATAACCACCAAGAGGTTCACCTGGCTGACAACATGTGGCTCTTTTTAAATAAGTAAAATTTGAATGGTGCCAGGTTTATGGGAAGCTATCAGAAGCAGAGTCGTTTCTGGGAGGCCAGTTCAGTGGGCATCAAGATGGCAGTGCCATCTGAAGGCATAAGACCAGGCAATTAGAGGGAGGAAGGGATTCTCAGGCAACCGTCTATTCTTTCCTTCCTTTCTCCTAGCAATCTTTTGCCTGGTTTCAGACTTTCTAGATTATCGTGTACGTTTTGATTCCAGATATCCTATTTTGTGTGTTTACACAAAAGGATAGGGCAACAACCTGTAAAGGTCATGGGTTAAGGAATTAGGACCTGGTTTCAAATTACTACACCACACTGAAGTACTGTGTGATCTTGAGCTAATTGCCTAACCTCTCTGAGATCTTCTTTATAAAACCAGTGGCTCTAAGCCTTGTTGAGACAATGTAAATAACACAGTGATTGGCTTATAGCAGGCATCTAAAAAAAAAAATTACTTTTCCTCCTTACTCTTCTCTTCCTTTGCTTTTTGAAGAATGCCTTGATCCTAAGGGATTTTTCTCTTTTTTTTGCAAGCCTCAGATAGTTTAAGGATTCCTTAACTAGGTAGTGGTATTGAAGATTGAAATCCTGTACGCCACTTGTGATTTGTGTAATCCTGAAGATATTGTTTAACTTCTCTGAGCCTTTTTTTTTTAAGCTATAAATTGGTGATAATAACTGGGATGTAGTTTCTAACCAAACAGCCATTTAGTACTTTCTTCTCTATAAACAAGACTTAGATTTTGGCTTCAGATAACTAGCAGAGATCTCTCAATCTCAAGGAAGATCCATGCCCAGTGGACAAATTCTGATTTGTCTAAGATAGCAATAAAATCCCATTCTCCTTCACCAGTGAGTGCTCTAAGGTGAGCATAAATAATAAACACTTCTGGTCAAAGAAAAGGAAAGGGAAGTCTTAGAGCCCCAGGAAGAGAAAGACATTTGTCTGTTGCTCCCTACATGGACTGCTGGTGGTGGACACGGCGCCCACAGAAATGGCAGCCATCTTGAATCCATGAGGTGACAGTAACAAGGATGAAACCAATGTGCTGAAGATGGCGGGAGGGATGGTGAGAAAGAGCTCGAATGTAGTGTTGGTAACATTCTGGAATTGCTGAATGAGTACTCATCTGTCTTGATACTGCCTGTCATATGAGATGATTAATGCTGAAGCTACTCAAGTCAAATACTCTCTTACCTGCAATTAAACATATTACTGATTTTATGATGTCTGCTTCTTAGAACATCCCTGAGAATTATGAATAACGTATATAAAGCATCTAGAAAGTACCTGTCATTTAGTAAACACGTGGCATTCACACAACTTACATTTGTTATAATTATCAATATGTAGGTGCTCTTCTATTGGAAGCTTCCATTGAGCTTGTGCTGAAGTTGTTACAGAGGAAATTCATACATTGCATCAAACCCTTTGAGCCTTTAAATCCCATTACAGTCAATGGTAGTTTGTTACAGCAGCCTGAACAGAATAAAACATGGTGTCTGCATCTTCAGGTTTTTTTTTTTCCTCTGGGATTGGTCAGATTTCTCCAAAACCCTGCTCAAAATGTATAAATCTGCTTGCCACAGTCCTCAAAGCTGAGATGGGAAAGAATGCTCGGTCTGAACATTAAATATGTACAACTTCAAAAAATAAATAAATAAAACATAAATCCCATTACAATGAGATTCCATGACATTTTACCAATAGGTGTAAATAAAATTGTAAAATGAATTGAATTTGAAGATCTTGCAACTCAGATAAAAAGAAACAGTATTAGATAAATAGTTCTTATTATTAAGGATTGGATGATTTTACTTAACTATAACTAAAGCTCTTCTTCCAAGTTCTTCTGTTCTCTTCCCTTGGCTGTGAGCTCAGCTGACTTATTTTTTTGGCTTGAGCTGAATTTCAAATCTATCAGTGTCACTGACCGGACAAACAACTTGCAGGAAAAGGAAGATTGGAACTGAGTCTAAAGTGCCATTTGTTGATTGTTTCTGCATTATAAGTTGTCTAGAAAGTAGAAAAAAAAACCCAAAAGTGCTAACTGTGGCCAAAAGTAGTTCATTCATAAATTCATTCAGCATTTATGAAGGCCCTATTCTTGGTGTTGGGAAAACAAGGTCCAATAAGTCAGGGCCCTGTTATTATGGGGCTTACAGACAACTGAGCAGAGAAAGACACATGAATAAGGAAATGAAAAAACTTGTAGAAATTGCCAAAATAGTAGCTGATAAAACCAGCACCACCACTGGATCATCGATGGCTATAGTAACAGCACACTTCCTTCATACCAGGTCCCATCCTAGGTTCTTTACCTGCACTGTTTCTTGTGACCTTTATAATTCTCTGTGGTCAGTCTGATGTCTGTTTTAGAGATAAGCTCACTGAAACCCAGTGCACACAACTAGTTAGTGTAGGAGCTAGAATTCACATCTAGCTCTTCCTAATTGCAAAGCTCATGGTCCTCACTAAGCCGTGATAGAGATCTGAACAGGGTAAGTGGAGGTTGAAAGAAGGAGGAAAGGAGGGAGTAGTTAATTCTGTGGGGGTGCTGGGTGGCAGTGCAGGGTGGGGGCAGGGTGGGAAGAAAGATAAGGAAAGGCTTCAAAGAGGAGGTGACCCTCCACGGACACTCGCAATGGTAGAAAAGACTTCTTAGAAGAAAATGTGTGGTGCACAGTTCTTCAGCATATTTTCCAATAGGAAAGAAGTAAAGAAAAAACAGAACAGGATGGAGGCAGGATGGTATCTACATTGGCCCCGTGCTGCCCTGGGAAAACTGTAAGCTCGCGTGCAGCTGTGACTTTAGGGACCTGGGAAAATGATTAGAGTTGTTTATTCTGCCCAAGTACTTGAAATCTCATGAATAAAAGGTTTTCTGTGAATACAAAATACGGTGATTGTCTACATTAGACCAGAGGAACATTATATTCAAAGAGAAGGGGGAAATCTAAACATATTTATTTAGCATATGAAAGTGGCTGTTCGTGCCAAAAACAATTCAGTATGGTAGAAACCTACTTGGGCAGTGTCTGTACTAACATAGCAGATGTGACACAAAGATTTGGTGGCTGTGATTCATGCCAACCAGGTCCCCCACCCCCTGCACCCAGATTTGGCCTCTGAGACCCCCTCCTACCCACCCCTGACCCATTCAATGGCCTGAGGCCCAGTGGTATAGTTTTTAGCACTCCACTTGTTCTATAGGATTTTTCCCCACAATTTCAGCAATTAAGTACTTTGACTCAGTAAAATTCTGGCCAACACCGTGAAATATTAAGAGGTAAAATAAATTAAGCTTTTGTTGGCTTTTAGATTCAAATACCAAATTTTCACATGATCCATTTTTAATTACTTGAAGAATCTAACTACCTAGTGAAAATTCTGTTTCTAATAGATGAGGATTTGAATTTAATACTTTTTCATCCTTTTAAAAAGCATATACAACAATTTATAGGCCTATGTTACTTGAGGCCATGATAAAATGGACCCCAAATGATTTAGAACTGTCTGATTCCTCAGAAAATAATTTAAAATCATCTACCTCACAGACACATGTTTTTATATTATAAAACAATTTCAGCTAGTTTTAAAACTGATAATATCTCACAACTGTTTTGTCATACGTATACATCAATTAGATTTTATACTTTAAATGATGGCAAATAATTTTTTTTCCCAGTGGCTAAAAAACAAAAACAAAAACCCTAACTCTCAACTAGCCACATTGACCTCCTTTCTGTTCCAGGAATAAGCCAGTTCTTTTATTCTTGAGGTCTGTGCACTTATTGTTTCTCTCCCTTCCTTCCGTTCTTCTGTCCTTCCTTCCCTCCCTCCCTCCTCGCTTCTGTCTTTCTTTGGATATCTTCTCATAAATATTTGTTTGGTTGGGTCCTTTTTATCTTTCATATCTCACTTAGGTCAAACATCAGATGTTCCTATTTCAGCAAATGAGACCACTGCTCTGGTTATGCAGACCCCAAACCCAGGAGGTGTTTTACCTATTTTCCAAGGCATCAGCCTGTCCTATTGATTCTTCCTCTCAATTTTATCTGAAATTTGACCATGTCGTATCATGTCCACTGCAAATTCTGGTGCAGACCACCATCTTCTTCCAGCCTTTTCCTGTGGCGACTTAGCCTGCCATAACTAATACAGAAACCGGTGTGGTGAACGGAAATGTTGTTATGATACAACTTGAAATAGATGGTGTTGACTTGGTCAAAAAATAGCTGGAGGAGAAATAAATGAAGCAGCCTGAAAAGATAGACACTCAGCTTGGGCAGTAACAAACCTTTTGGTAAAATTGCTGCCTGTGTTAACTTAAAAGGCAGACCACAGCCTCCTGAGCCTATTGAAAACAAGAATGTTTCAGAAAGAATGTTATGGTGTGTTACCTCCTATTACATTTGCTGTTTATACAAAGATTACAAGAAAGAGGTGAGCTGAGGAAAGAATTCGCTGATTTGCAATTAGCAGTTAAAGGTCTTGCAGGGTTGGAGAAATCACTTGGCTTTGGACTCCAAAGAGCAGGAAAAAAGACTAAAAGGCCTTCCTGTGACAGAAGCTCAGTAAGAATGCAAGACTTGCAATGGAAATTATGTTAAGGGTGTTACTGACCATCTAAACTAAGTCTTTTCAGAAAGCCTTAAGGTAGATTGAAAGAGGGGGTCTGGCAGATAAAGCACATATGAGAATAGTATCTAGGAAAGAACTTTGCATGACAGCAGATAAATTGAAATTATATTGCTAAAAAAAAAAAAAAAAAACAGGAGTCCTGTTGAAGCCATAAAACAGCCCGGGGGTCTCTAAACTTGTAGCAGGAGGAAGCTACTGAAAATGTTACAGTTCTCAAGGAGAGCCCAATCTCCACTGCCCCAGCTCAGATGTAGCCATGCAGGGAAACTGACAAGGTAGAACTCTGGGTGTGGTGGAGAGAAACTGACAAGAGAGTTCCTTCCAGGGGCCGAATCCCTGTCAGGATAAGGAATCTAGTCTGCCCTTCCAGTGTCCATCCAGCAAGATTCCATCATTGCTAAAGACCTGTGTGACTGTGTGTTTCCCATGTTTTCCTTTTCTGAGTTTGTATAGTGGTTGTCTTACCTCTGCCCCACCATTGTATTTTATGACAGTGTGCTGAGTTGGGAGGCGGAGGCAAATATTTCGGCATTTAGTTTATAGAATAAGACACCAAGACTGGATCTGTTGGGGAGAATTGCACATCACCCAGAGATCATGGATGTTGAGTTGCATGCAGTAAATGGATGGGACATTTAGAAATCTCCATTGCAGAAAGGCTAAGTTCGTTCTTCGTATGGGAAGAGAATGGCATTTGGATTTTTGTTGGTCTGAAAGGCTGAGTTTGGTAGAGAGTGCTAGCTGTTTCTCCACTTCAACAAGTTCTTCCTGTCTCAGGACCTTTGCACCTTCTATTCCCCCTGACTTGGATGACTTTTCTCAGTTCTCTTAATCTCTCTCCTTTAAAAAAAAAAAAAAAAAGACTTTATTTGACAGAGAGCAAAAGAGCACAAGCAGGGGGAGTGGCAGCAGGAAAGGGAGAAGCAGGCTCCCCGCTGAGCAGGGAGTCCGACATGGGGCTCGATCTCAGGACCCTGGCATCATGACCTGAGCTGAAGGCAGACGCTTAACCGACTGAGCCACCCAGGGGCCCCTCCTAACATATCTCTTAATACCATCATATTAAGCCTGCCTCTGTCTTGCGTTCAGACCTCCGCTTAAAATTTGGTTCTTTAGTAAGGCCTTTCCTCACCACCAAAGCTAAGTGGCCCCCACCCAGGAACTTTCCAACCCATTACTCTGGTTTATTTTCTTAGTAGCACTTACTATTATCTGAAATTATTTATTCTCTCCTTTCCGTGTTTATTGCATATTTCCTTTAACTAGAAGGCCAGATCTCGTCTGAGTTCAATGTCTCTTCACTGCTGAATTCCTGGAATTTAGCACAGTGACCTGCATCGAGATGGCATTCACTGGCTGAATGAATGAATTAGGCCAAATCATGTAGGAAACAGGATCCTTTCACTACCACTTGTAAGGCAGTTTTCCCAACCAAATATCCAAGACCATGCAATTCTTTTCATTATATCTGATTCTGCTTTATCTGCATAAACCTTGATTTGAGCGATGTTTGCAATATTCCAAGAGTAATTGTCAGTTTTTTAGTTGACCCAGGTTTTTGGGCATCAAGTAGACCTAGCATTGAGAGGCTATTTCTAGTTCTTGTAATTTTAAAATTCCCCCAAATTGCCTATTCAGTAGCTGAGAGTTCCTTGGTAGTCCAGCAAGTGGTCTGTAGCTTAAGAAAACAAAAATAAGGGGGTGCCTGGGTGGTTCGATCTGTTGGGCGTCTGCCTTTGGCTCGGGTCCTGGGATCGAGCCCCGCGTCGGGCTCCCTGCTTGGTGGGGAGCCTGCTTCTCCCTCTCCCACTCCCCCTGCTTGTGTTCCCTCTCTCTCTCTGTCAGATAGATAAAATTCTGGAAAATAAAAAAAAAATAAAATAAAATAAAATATCTCCATCTAAAACATTTTCGCCCATCCTTTTATTGTTAATTTATAAGTCATTTTGTTTTCAATGCGTCTTTTATAAGAATAAACAAACAAACAAACATATAGTTGAACTGTGTTGGTTGAGCCACTCTGATATTTTTGTTTATTTATTTTTAATGGGGGTATTTAATCTATTTACATTCATTTTTCTAAGAGATACCTGTCATGTCATTTCACTCTTTTGGGTTTGTTTTTTTTTCTCCTGTTTTATGTGCTTTGCTAAATTTCCTTTTTTAAAACCCATGTGTTTATTCCATTAGCTGTTAACTTTTACTTCAAAATAACATACTATAATATTTTCACGATTAAAAGTATAAAGAGCATTTGCTCTTTACTCTTTTGAGTATACACCTAGCAGTGGGATGGCTGAAACATACGGCAGTTTTCCACAGTAGTAGAATCATTTCACATTCTTACCAGAAATGTATAAAGATTCCAGTTTCTCCACAACTGGCCAACACTTGTTATTTCCATGTCTTTTTTTTTTTAATTCTAGTAATCTAGTGGATATGAAATGGTACCTCATTGTGGTTTTAATTTGCATTTCCTTAATAACTAATGATGTTGAGAATCTTTACATGTGCTCTTTGGCCCTTTGTATATCTTTTTTGAAGATATATATGTTCAAGTTCTTTGCCTGTTTTTAAAATTGGGTTGCCTTTTGTTGCTGAATTATGAGTTCTTTATATATTCTAGACCCAAGTCCCTGGTGCCCAGATTTGCAAATATTTTCTCCTTTCTGTAGATGATCTTTGATATTTCTTGATGCTATTATTTGTACCACAAAGGTTTTACATTTTAATTAAGTTCAGTTTATCCATTTTTGTCTTTTGTTGCTTGTGCTTTTGGTATCACATGTGAGAATCCATTCCCAAATCCAAGATCATGAAGATATACCCCTATGTCTTCTAAGAGTTTGAAAACAGATACTTCAACAAATCCCATATACACACGTCTTTATAGCAGCACTGTTCGCAATAGCCAAAATATGGAAACAGCCCAAATGTCCAGCAGTGCACAAATGGATGAACAAAATGTGGTAGATACATTCGATGGAATATTAGTCATAAAAAAGAATGATGTCGTGATACATGTTACAACCTGGATAAAATCATTATGTGCAAGAAGCCAAACGCAAACAGTATGGTATGATTCCACTTATGTGAAATACCCAGAATAGATTAAATCCATTGAGAGAATGCAGGTTGGTGGTTTCCAGGGCCTGGCTGTAGGGGAATGAGGAGCAATTGCTTAATGGGTATGGGATTTCCTTTTGGGGTATGAAAATGTTTTGGAACCAGGTGGAGGTGGTCGTTGCACAAGATTGTGAATGTACTAAATGTCACTGACTTGTTCACCTTAAAGTGGTTAATTTTATGTCCTGTGAATTTCACCACAAAAAAAATCGTAAAGACCAAAATACAATCTCCTCATATCCTCTCTGAAAGATAATAAATTTGATATGTTTTTCTTTTTCCCCTAAATTTCCTATTCCTAATTTTTACTGGTATTATTTAGGATTTTGGATACAGATTATTATTTTTTTTAACATTACATTAATAATCTTCTATTCCAAGACTCAATGTTTATATTTGCATTATGCTTCATATCTACATCAACTATAAGTATCTAACTAATTTGTAGATTTTTAAATTTCATTTTTATTAGTATTTGAAGGAAATACTATTTCTTCCTCATACTTAAATATGTTGTAGTATTTCTTTGAACAATTTTTAAGTGTATATGTATGAAATTCTGAGAGCTTTCATTCCTGAGGATGACTTTCAGTTGCTCTCATTTATGAATGATTTTTGGTTAGGTACAAAACTTTAGGACACTCAGGAAAATGGAGTGAATATACTTTTCTCTATTTCTCTGGCACAATAGAATAGAACAACTCAGTAATTAAGAACATAATATATATTTTAAAGATTTTATTTATTTATTTTAGAGAGAGGGTGGGTGAGCTGGAGGGAGAAGGAGAGAGAGAGAGTATCTGAAGGAGACTCTGGGCTGAGCATGGAGCCCGACCCAAGGCTTGATCTCACAACCATGAGATCATGACCTGAGCCGAAACCAAGAGTCAGCTGCTCAACTGACTGAGACACTCAGGTGCCCCAAGAACATAATATTTTAATGAAATATTTTAAAAACTCAACATGAATGCAAAAATCTATGATGCACAAAATATCAAAATTTTAAATAAAGGCAGGATCTGTCAGGACCAATATAGGGTGAGGTGAGTCACGCAAGTGAAGCGTTGAATCCTTCCATTATCCTGCATCATTTTTGTGATATTTGTGCCTCATGGATTAGCATTTATTATTATTATTATTATTATTATTAATTTCACACTAAAAATGTTTCTCTTGATTGCTGAGTTTTCTGGTTTTCCCTTAAATTTTGCCTTTAAGAGTCTCCATCACCTCACCTATTCCTGGGTCTGCTTAGAACATACATTTCTATCCTCAAACCTCCTTAAATTTTGCTCTGAAAGAATAGTTCTCAAATCTGCCTTCACATAAGAGTCTAATATTATTAGATAAAGTCTAGTAGCCAGGCCCCACCCTCAGACTGATTAAGTTAGACTCTATGAGTGAAGCGTGGGCATCAGGATTTTAAAAAGCTTTCCAGGAGATTCTAACATGTAGCTGAGGTTGAAGACTGTTGCCTTAATTTCTTATGCCTATGAAGTGCAATGATGAGGAGACTGAACACCTAGTCAGAATGAGTGAGTTCAGCTCTTGGCTTTGATTTTCTGGGCAAGTTGTGTAACATATCTACACTCAGATTTTTATCTCATGGTGTTGTCCTCAAGATCCAGAGAAAGGACACATGTATACCCTAAGCACACTACCTGGATCTTAGCAAACCATGAATGTTGGCCATTACAATATTGCTGGCACTGAAGATGGAAAAAGAAAGAAGCAACAGCCATGATTGGTTATTGTCAGAAAGAATTATGCCAGCTTATATCTGCTCTGAAATGTAAATATTTCCCTAGGCTTTGTCTAGGTGTCTGTCTCTTTTTGTTTGTTTTAGCTTATATTCAGTGGGCTCATCTGCTCTACAATTACAAATGTTTCTTCAGTTTAATAAATTTTCTTCTATCATATCTTTGATTATTTTCTTTTCCTCTGCTTTTTCTCCCTCTGGTAATAATCTATAACTCTTTCTTGCTGGGTCCATACTTCTCTTTCTTTCTAGTTTCTGGGAGGAATTTCAATTTATTTTTTTTCTTTTTGATATAAAAATACATATGCATAGTTTTACAAGTCAAAAGCTATAAGTTTTTTATTTAAAAAATGACCAGGGCGCCTGGATGGCTCATTCAGCTGAGTGTCTGACTCCTGATTTTGGCACAGGTCATGATCTCAGGGTCATGAGATCAAGCCCTGCATTGGGCTCTGTTCAGTGGTGAGTCTGCTTAAGATTCTTTCCCTCTCCCTCTGCCCCTCCCCTGCTCATTCTCTTTCTCTAAAATAAAAAAATAAAATCTTTTAAAAAGTGACATTACCAGTACTTATTCTCTCCAGAATCCACTTTATTTTTACTTTTTAAAAAAGATTATATATATGTATTTACCTCCATGCAGTCTACTCTTTATCTCAAGCTGAATTTTTCCCTTTGCTGATTGTTTATTCTATATTTCATGGTTTTCTAAATCCTATCAAGAGTATGAATTATGGACTTTTCAAAGCTCATTTCCTGAAATATTTCACATAATAATTTTGTTTCTCAAGAGGACATTGTTTCTGACTCCTTAGAACCTTAAAAGACATTTTTAATTTTTGCGGCTTTTAACAAATCTGGTAATTTGTTTCCATTTTCTCATTCTGGCAGTGGAAATTTATATTTTATCTCTTGGGATAACTAAGGAAGATTTTCTTAGGCGATGAATGGCTTAGGTAAAGAGACAGAGGGAAAGATGACGTTTTCTCTGACTTTATTTTGCTAATACAGAGTTTCAGAAAATGGGAAGGAATTGGAGCCAGGGACATGAAGAATTTCTTTTCCCTGTTTGTCCCTGATTCCACAGTTGAGGCTGAGACTCCACCTCGTCTTGGTACAGGTGCCTCCTGGGGCTCCCTGGTTATTGTCTGCTGCTGCTTTCAGACGTCAGGGCAAGTGGGGGAAGTGTGTTCATGGGGTCCTCTCCACATGGCATTCGGTGCCTGACAGGATGAAACTCTCTCTCAAGTGATGTGTCCCAAGCTGGCCTTACCACTGGCACTTAGAGATTGAGGGGCCTTCTGCTGGGTTAAATGCATCTTCTCCTGCAGACAATTGTTGAGTTAGTGGACCTTTTCTTCAACCTGTACCACTTCCACTATATCTTACAGAAATTCCTCCAGATTTCTGTTCTATGTGACATTCTTCAATCGTTTCTTGTACACATGTTTTTCTCTATTTTTGCATTGCTCTGGCAGTTCTAAGGGGATCTGAAGGTGAGGGATAGGTATGTGTGTGCATTCCACACATTTCACTTAGATCCCCAAATTTTCTTACTTTTACTCCCCCTAGAAATGGATTATTTAGTTATAATATGCAAGGTAAAAAATTAATATTCTACATTGACACTATGGAAGGCAAGTGTGATCTCCCACAAAAAGTCCCCTGATAGCCACCTTGCAGGCAAAGGATGGGGCTCTACTTAATTATATGA
Source organism: Mirounga leonina (assembly GCF_011800145.1). NCBI lineage: Eukaryota > Metazoa > Chordata > Mammalia > Carnivora > Phocidae > Mirounga > Mirounga leonina. Next base: position 4,480,719 of record NW_023270466.1, read on the forward strand.
TTTATAATTAATTGCGTATTCCATTAGGGAGATTCCTAGAATTTCTAGGTGGAGGAAAAGTAAGAAAACAAAGGAGATGAAGCATGGGGATGTTATATCACTTATTCAAAGTGACATGGCTGAGTCTTCTGGGGGTTGGGGTTCAGATGGTGCTGCTGATTCTAGGACCCCCACTTTTAACCACCTGACTCCAGACCTAGGGAGCAAGCATAATATAAGCTCTTTTTTGGAGGTATGGGAATTGAGGCCCAGAAACAATAAGTAACTTGCTCAAGATAAGTTGTGAAACTGGTACTTGAACCTTTGTCTGACTTCAGCAATGCTACATGAGGCAAATTCTAGATGCCCAAAATTAATTAGAAATAGCTTCAGAGATTATATTATTTTGAAGCATAGTCCCTCATTTTACAGATAATCTGTAATCACTAAAATCACTTATGTGGACCAATCAGGAGCCAGTTCTATGCAGCAAGGCGACTTTACATATGAAAGGGAGCTATTGTTTGAAATACTATTTCTATTAAAAAAAAATACACCAAGATGAGGGATCTAATTCTTGATGGGAATACAGCTCGTCATAGTAAATTCAAGTGCCTCATTGTTTCCCTGCAACAAGAAGACAACTCGGGAAGGATTCTCTAGACACTAAGACTATTGTAGGGGCTGTGGGACCCAGAGATTTTCATGAGAGTGAAAATGCCCTTTGAGATCAAAGCAAATTGTCTTCCGAGGGGCGTCCAGTGGGCCATCCTCTGAAAAGTGACCCACTGTTCAGCACAGCTCTTTCCAAGACACTGAATTGGAGCCAGCTGGTGCCTGGAACGTACCTTGTATGTCACCTTCTGATCTCTGTTTGAAGGCCAACTGTATGTGATTAAGCGTAAGAGACACAGAGCTTGTGTTAAGCTCAGGATGTAGCTTGTTGAATGAATAGCAATTGACTTGAAAATTGAACGAATGGATTGAATTTCTTCTTTCTCTCTCTTTTTTTAATAGAGAAAGATTAAATCCTCTGGACCTAGTCAAATCAGTTCTTGCTGTTTTTAAGAAAGATATTCTTGAGACAGGGCTGTTAATTGCAATTTGAGTAGGAAGAAATTTTTACCCAAACGTGTGCGTCATGTAATGGCAAAAAATGGCTCCGAGTGAAGATGTGTTTTGGTCTTTTAGCATTTCAGTTATGGTGGCCAAGTAAGTCCCCATTCTGCCCACTCCACTAAGCTCTTGCTGGTTCTTAAACCTATCTACGCATTGGAATCACCTTGAAAATTAAAAAAATATATATATATTAATGCCATTGGTTCTACCCAACAGAGTCTAATTTAATTAATATGGGGTGTAGGTGTGAGAATAGGGCTTTTTAAAAGCCCCCAAAGCAATTCTAATGCACAGCAAAGTTTGAGAACCACTGGAAACTACTTTAAGCCCCTTCCCTCTAATGAGGCACCAGCTGCAAGCATGCTTTACACCAGTATGTTTGCTGAATATAAACATTGCAGTGCAAACTCTTGCACCAAAGAACCCTGAGATGCTTGTGGACAATCTTTGGAAAAGTTTGAATTTGTAAACTAATAATACATATAATTCCATGGACTCCATATGGTTCCTGTTATCTTGAGGGAACTATACACATTTGCCTTGCCCCTGGATGAAAAGATAAATAACAGATGTTGGTAATTTTTATCATACTTGTACTGAAAAATAATAGAAAAATAAGAAAGGAAGGGGGCAGAGAGAGAAGGAAAACACAAGAAAATAAACCTCAAATTAATCATTCTAGGTTGTATTGGATTTTTAAGGTCCAGTGATAAAATAGACGAGAAGGAACTGTGTCACATAATTCTCCATTTCTAAGGGAGGCAATCTCTACAATATTAGAAATTTTGGTGTTAATAAACTTAATCAAATTTTATATGTAAAATTTATAGATAGCTTACTATGCACCAAGCACTGTTCTGAGCATTTTGTATTTTATATTTACATTATACATTACATTGTCCATCTAAGCATTTTATGTATAAGTAAATGAGTATTAACTTATTTAATTCCTATTACAAGCTTAAGATAAATACTGTTTTTGTCCCCTTTTTACAGATGAAGAAACTAAGACTCAGAGAATTTAAATAATTTGTCCAAGGGGCTGTGGTTACTATGTGGTGAAGCCATGAACTGAGCCCAAACAGTCTAGTTTCAGATACCATTCTCAGTATCACCTAGAGTGCTGGTGATGACCTGATCTTCACAGAAGGAAGACCCTTCCTGTCTACAGAGGTGAATCAGAGTGTGAAGCTGAATGAATTCCATGGGAGAATGGCACCAAGGTTTAATTGGCTGGGAAATAATATGAAATAATAATACCATTCAAGTGTCCTATGTGCCAGGCACTGGGTGTGGTTTGGATTGGATTCCCATCTTCTGTACTTTTTGTTTAAGATTTATTTATTTATTTTGGGGGGGAGGGGCAGAAGGAGAGGGAGAGAAGCTGATTCCCTGCTGAACACAGAGCCTGATGCAAGGCTCGATCCAATGATCCCAAGATCATGACCCGAGCCAAAACCAAAAGTTGGACGCTTAACCGACTGAGCCACCCAGTCGCTCCTGATTCCCATCTTCTGTACTTTTTAGCAGGGGTGAAAGCACCCCTCAGGGTCTACCTAAGAAACCAACATGGTAAACTTTGGCTAGTGTCTCTTAGAAAATTTTTTTAAAAAACATACATCTATCTTATTTTTAGAAGTTTTACTACATAATATGGCATGTATAAAGGGTGAACACATAAAGATGTATATATGTGTAAATGTATACTTTTTAATAATAATTATTGAGCACCCATAAATTCATTGCTAATACATTGGATTGGGGCTACAGGTCAAATAAGCCTGCCACATGTTTTTGTAAATAAAGTTTTACTGGAACACAGCCATAGCCATTTGTTTACATATTGTCTATGCTGTCTTCTTGCTACAACAGTAGATTTGAGTAATTGCAACAAAGAGCATATGGCTCACGATGCCAAAATTTTTTACTCTCTGGCCCTTTATAGGTAACATTTGCCAGTTCCTGAGTAAGAAACCTCTTCCTGATTACATTCCCTCTTCCACCTCCAGGAGGCAACCACTCTTAAATTCTGTCTTTATAGTAAGAAAATTAATTGTTTAGTTTTGTCTTTTTGGGATCCAATATAAATAAGATCATGGGGATGAATTCTTTGGCAATGTATCCCCTTCTCTTAATCTTATTTTTGTCAGATTCATCCATATTGATGTGTGTGGCTGAAGTTCATTAACTTTTTTTTTTAATTTTATTTTATTATGTTATGTTAGTTTTTGATGTAGTGTTCCATGATTCATTGTTTGGGTATAACACCCAGTGCTCCATTCAATACATGCCCTCTTTAATACCCATCACAGGGCTAACCCATCCCCCCACCCCCCTCCCCTCTAAAACCCTCAGTTTGTTTCTGAGTCCATAGTCTCTCATGGTTCATCTCCACCTCCGATTCCCCCCTTCATTTTTCCCTTCCCACTATCTTCTTTTTTTTTTTTAACATATAATGTATTATTTGTTTCAGAGGTAGTTCATTAACTTTTATCTCTCTGTGATAGTCTATTGTATGAATATCTCTCAGTGTATCCAATCCATTGTTGATGGGCATTTGTGTTGTTTCTAGTTTTTGCTCTTTTGAATAAAGCTATTGTGAACATTCTTGGTATGATTCTGGGTACACATATACAAGAAATTCTCTGGTATAGCTGCTTATTGGAATGCTGAGTCATAGGTGTGTGTATATTCATATATATATATATATATATATATACACACACACATATATGTATATGTAGGGTCATAGGGCATGTGTATATCCACATGCACATACTCTATGTGAAAATCCTATTTAAACTATTTTCAAAGTGGTTGAACCAAATTATACTCCCCCCCTGCACTATATTAGAGTTCCTGTTGCTTTGTGTCCTCAACACTTGGTATTGTCTGACTTTTTAAATGTTTGCCAATCTGGGATGCAAGAAATGATATTTCATTAGACTTTATGTTTATTTCCCTTAGTAATGAGATCAGACACTTCCTACTTATTTATGGGCTATTTATATTTCTTCTTCTATGAAATACCTGTTTATGTCTTTTCCCATTTTTCTGGTTTTGCTTGTTATTGATTCATAAATTTATATAAGTTATATATTCTGGATATTAGGTCTTTGTCAGCAGTTTGTGTAAGGTACGTCTTCTCTCAGTTTTTGACTTCTTTTTATCATTTTCTTATGGTTATTTTTTGATTGACAGATATTTTAAAATATAATTTATTTAATAATATATCCATTTTGGGGTGCCTGGGTGGCTCAGTCTTTAAGCATTTGCCTTTGGCTCAGGTCATGGTTCCAGGGTCCTGGTATCGAGCCTCACATTGGGCTCCCTGCTCGGCGGGAAGCCTGCTTCTCCCTCTCCCACTCCCCCTGCTTGTGTTGTGTTCCCTCTCTCGCTGTGTCTCTCTCTGTCAAATAAATAAATAAATAAAATCTTTAATTAAAAAAATAATATATCAGTTCTTCTGTATGGTTCGTGAAATCTGCATTTTGTTAGAGAAATGATTTTTTTCCTTATATTGTCTTCTAAAGTTACCATAGTTTTGCCTTTCAAAACTGGCTTTAAAATACCTGGCACTGGGGCGCCTAGGTGGTTCAGTCATTGGGCGTCTGCCTTTGGCTCAGGTCATGATCCCAGGGTCCTGGGATCAAGCCCCACATTGGGCTCCCTGCTCCGCTGGAGGCCTGCTTCTCCCTCTCCCACTCCCTCTGCTTGTGTTCCCTCTCTTGCTGTGTCTCTCTCTGTCAAATAAATAAATAAAATCTTTAGAAAAAAAAAATACCTGGCACTGAGTTCTGTGTATGTTTTGAGGCAGAGTCCATTTTAATTTTTTCCACATTAATTGAACCAATTGTATAACATTATTTATTGAAAAGCCCATCCTTTCCCTCACTGAACTGTAATGCTGACTCTGTCATACATCAAATTTTTATACATGCATTTTTTTCTCTAGTGATACCCCACTGTCTGAATTCTATAATTTCATAGTAAATTTTGGAATCTGGTTAGGCAACTATCCACCTCACTCTCCATTTTTATTATTTTTTAAATTTGTTTTATTCAGGAGTGTTTTGTATATTCTTGTCCATTTGTCCTTTCATGTGTATTTTGCAATTAATTTGTCATGTACCAAGAAAAAAAAAAAGAAAGACTAAAATTTTATTGATCCATAGATAAATTTGGGTGATTTGCCATCTTTTCTTGTACTAGATCTTCCAATCTATGAACATAATATATTTTTTGCATTATTTTCATTCATTTATGGCTTCTTTCAAAAAAGTTTTATGATTGTCTCCATTGAGGTCTTACTATTTCTGAGATTATTTGTAGATTCTGTTGGATTTTTTTATGCAATCATATCACATACAAATAATGAAAGTTTTATTTCTTCCTTCACAATCTTTAAAGATTTTACTTCTTCTTCTTTTTCTTCTTCTTCTTCTTTTTTTTTTTTTTTTTGCCTTGCTTTACTCTTTAAGATTCCAATATTTCCGATAATCTCATCTTTGGCTTTTTATCTTGCCTCAATCTTTCATAATTAGGTGTGTTTTTTCAGATTGTTTTGAAAATATCTTTTATGAGCTTAAGAAATCTGCTTCTATTTGTAGTTTGAGATTTTCTCATAAATGGATGCTAACCTTTATCAGTTTGATTCGATTACAGCTCTATCTAGATGATTGTGTAATTTTTTTTCTTTTAATTTCTTAAAAGGATTTAACCTTTTGATTGGTATTTTCAAATAAGTTTTATTAAAGCATAATTTATATACAATAGAGCTTCCTCCTTTAAAGTATACAGTTCAGGGGTGCCTGGGTGGCTCAGTTGGTTAAGTATCTGACTCTTGATTTTGGCTCAGGTCATGATTTCAGGGTTGTGAGATCGAGCCCTATGCCCAGCTCTGCACTGGGCATGAAATTTAACTAGGATTCTCCTCTCTCTCTCTCTCTCTCTCTCCCTCTCCCTCTGCCCCTCTTTGCCTCCCCCTCCCTCTCTAAAAAAATAAAAATATACAGTTCAGCAAGTTTTGGTAGATGTGTACAAACAACATGAAAAATACATTTTATTTTTCCCTCACCCCAAACTGTTCCCTCATGTCCCTTTGCACTCTATACCCACCCTTACTGAGCTCCAGTAAAACCACTGATCTGCTTTGTTACTATAGTCTTTCCTTTACTTTGATTAGTGTTTGAGTGTTAAGCCAGCATTGCATTTCTGTTAACTTGGCCATGGTATCTTTTATAAATAGGTTTATTATAATTGGCCAGTACTAGGCCTGCTTGTACTGTCCTTGCCTGGTTGGTATTATGATTATACAGTGCCCATAAAATGAGTTGGGAAAAGCTTCTTCTTTCTAAGGGAATAATTTATGCATTATTAGAATTATTTGTTCCTTAAATACTTTGCTAATTTTACTATAAAAGTATTTAATCCTAGAGATTTTTGAAGGAAGATTTAAAATTATTGATTCATGGGGCCCCGGGGTGGCACAGTCTGCCTTTGGCTCAGGTCATGATCTCAGGGTCCTGGGATCAAGCCCTGTGTCTGACTCAGCATGGCGTCTGCTTCTCCCTCTCCCTCTGCCTCTCCCACCACCGCCCTTTCCTGCCTACCCCCCACTTGCACTCTTTCCCTCTCACATAAATAAATAAAATCTTTTAAAAATATTGATTCAGTTCCTTAAATAGTCTAGTTTATTTTTCTAGAAATTTCTTCTTTTCATTTAAATTTTCAAATTTGCTATGATCTAATAACCCCTTATTACTTTTTTAAGATTTATTTTTAAAAAAATTTTTAATTTAAATTCAATTAGTTAAGGTATAGTACATCATTTTTTAAATTTAATTTAATTTTATTAGATTATGTTAGTCACCATACAGTACATCATTAGTTTTTGATGTAGTGTTCCATGACATCGTTGGCTTTTGATATAATGTTCAATGGTTCATTAGTTGCCTATAACACCCAGTGCTCATCATATCTTGTGCCCTCTTTAATGCCCATCACCCAGTTACCCCATGCCCCCACCCACCTCCCTTTCTGCAACCCTCACTTTGTTTCCTGGAGTCAAGAGTCTCATATGGTTTGTCTCCCTCTCTGATTTCTTCCCATTCAGTTTTGCGCCCCCTACCGCTATTGTCCTCTATGCTCTTCCTATGTTCCACACATGAGTGAAACCATATGATAATTGTGTTTCTCTGACTGACTTATTTCACTTAGTATAATACCCTCCAGTTCCATCCATGTCAATGTAAATGGTAGATATTCATCTTTTCTGATAGCTGAGTAGTATTCCACTGTATATGAACTATTGGGACTTCATCACAATAAAAAGCTTCTGCACAGCAAAAGACTTATTTTTTCTTTTAGAGCAATTCACAGCAAAATAGAGAAGGTACAGAAATTTTCTACTTATTTCCTCCTGCAACACGTGCATAGCCTCCCATGTTATCAACATCCTGATCCAGAGTGATACATTGATGAACCTACGTTGACACATCATTATCACCCAAAGTCCATGGTTTACATTGGATTCACTCTTGGTGTTGTACATTCTATCGATTTGGACAAATGCATAATGACATGTATCCACCATGATAGTATCATATAGAACAGTTTTACTGCCCTAAAAATCTTCTGGGTTGTGCCTATTCCTCTCTTCCATACGTCTGTCCCTGGTAACTACTGACCTTTTTACTGTCTTCATAGTTTTACCATTTCCAGAATGCCATATAGTTGGAATCATAGAGTATGTAGCCTTTTCAGATTGGCTTCTTTCACTCAGTAATAATATGCTTTTAAGGTTCTTCCATGCCTTTTCTTGGCTTGTTTATTTTTTTTTTTTTTTAGCAATGAATAATATTCCATTGTCCAGATGTACCACAGTTTATTTTTCCATTTACCTACTATAAAACATCTTAGTTGCTTCCAAGTTTTGGAAATCATGAATAAACCTACTGTAAACATCCATGTGTAAGCTTTTATGTGTGGACATAAAATTTTGACTTCTTTGAGTATATATCAAAGAACATGATTGCTGGATCATATGATAAGAGCATGTTTAGCTTTGTAAGTAACTGTCTTCCAAAATGGCTGTAGCATTTTTGCATTCCCAGCAGCAATGGATGAGAGTTTCTGTTGCTCTACATGTTCACCAGCATTTGGTGTTGTCAGTGTTCTGGGTTTTGGCCATCCTAATAGGTGTTGTAGTGCTATCTCATGGTTAATTTGCATTTCTCTGATGACATATGATGTGGAACACGTTTTCATATACTTCCTTGCCATATGTGTATCTTCTCTGGTGAGGTGTCATTTAAGTTCTTTGGCTCATTTTTAAATGGGTTGTTTATTTACTTATCGTTGGGTTTTAAGAGTTCTTTGTGTATTTTGAATAGTAGTTCTTTATCAGATGTATCTTTTGCAAATGTTTTTTTCTAGTCTGTGGGTTGTCTTTATTCTCTTGACTATGTTTTTTTGCAGAGCAGAACTTTTTAATTTTAATGAAGTTTAGCTTATCAATTATTTCTTTCATGGATCATGACTTACTACCTTTCAAATTTCAATAGAATGTGAAGTTATGTTCCTCTTTCTATCTTCCCTTTACCCAGATAATTTTTGGTATTTATTTTTAATTTAATTAAATTATGGTCAAAGACAATATTTTGTATGACTGGTACACTTTTATCTATATTGAGACTTTGTTTACAGCCCACGATATGGTCTATCTTGGTTATTGTTTCCTGAACATTTGAAAGAATGTATTTTCTACTATTGTTGAGTGGAGTGTTCTATAAATATCAAATAGAGTAAGTTAGTAGAGAGTGTTGTTCAAGTCTTCATATTATTACTGATACTCTATCTACTCACTCCATCAGTTAGTGAAAGAGAGCTATCCCCAATTATAATTGTGGATTTATCTATTTCTACTTGCAGTTTTGGTTAGTGTTATGATATATCTTTTTCCATCCATTTTCCTTTAACCAACGTATCTTTGTATTCACATAAATAAGATACATGTATTGTATTGTATATAATACTATATGTTGAATGCAACATATCTTGGGTCTTGCCTTTTTAGCCAATCTGACAATCTTTGCTTTTTATTATTATTATTATGTTAAGTTAGCCACTGTATAATACATCATTAGTTTTTGATGCAGTGTTCAGTGATTCATTAGTTGCATATAACACCCAGTGCTCATCACAACACATGCCCTCCTCAATACCCATCACCCTGTTACCCCCTCCCCCCACCCCCTTCCCCTTTGAAACCCTCAGCTTGTTCCCCATGGTCCATAGTCTCTCATGGTTCATTTTCCTCTCTGATTTCTCCCCCTTCAGATTTCCCTCCCTTCCCCTATGGTCCTCCGTGCTATTGCTTATGTTCCACATATGAGTGAAACCATATGATAATTGTCTTTCTCTGCTTGACTTACTTCACTTAGCATAATCCTCTCCAGTTCCATCCATGTCAGTGCAAATGGTGGGAATTCATCCTTTCTGATGGCTGAATAATATTCCATTGTATATATGTACCACATCTTCTTTATCCATTCATTTGCTGAAGGGCATCTTGGCTCCTTCCACAGGTTGGCTATCATGGACATTGCTGTTATGAACATTGGGGTGCATGTGCCCCTTCTTTTCACTACATCTGTATCTTTGGGGTAAATACCTAGTAGTGCAATTGCTGGGTCGTGAACAGACAGTTCTCCAAAGAAGACATACGAATGGCTAACAGACACATGAAAAAATGCTCAACATCACTAGCCATCAGGGAAATACAAATCAAAACCACAATGAGATACCATTTTACACCAGTTAGAATGGCAAAACAAGAAAAACAAGAAACAAGAAATGTTGGCGAAGATGTGAGAAAGGGGAACCGTCTTACACTGTTGGTGGGAATACAAGCTGGTATAGCCACTCTGGAAAACAGTATGGCGGTTCCTCAATCTTTGCTTTTTAATCAGGGTATTGATACCATTTACATTCCATGTGGTTATTACTGTGGGTTAAGTTTAAATCTACCATTTTGCAGTTTGATTTTTAATTTTCCTATTCTTTGTTCCCCCTTCCCTTGTTTTTGCCTCTTTTTGTGTTGAGTATTTTATTATTCTATTTCATCTGTTTTCAGTGGCTTATTAGTTATTGTTCTGCTTTTTTAGTAGTTGCTTTCAGGTTTGTAATATGCATTTCTAAGTCATCACAGTCTACCTTGTACTGATGTTATATGATGTTGTATGTATTTAAGAACTCTATCATAGTAGACTTTTACTTCTCCACTCCCAGTAACTGTGCTTTGGTTATCATATATTTTACTTTTACTTATCTTATAAACCTTGTATGACTTTGCAGTTGTTTTTATTTAAAGAATGATATTTTAATGAGATTTGAATAATAAGAAAAGATATTGTATTGTATACTTATCCACATAGTTGTAATCTGGTGCTCTTCGTTCCTTTGTGTAAATCTATATTTCCATCCAGCATCATTGCCTTTTGCCTGAAAGTGCTGCTTTTGGATTATTTGTATATTTGAAAAAAGCTTTATTTTCTTCATTTTAAAAAATATTTTTGTTAGGTATAGAATTCTATGTTGACAATTTTTTATTTCATTACTTTAAAGATGTTCCACTGTCTTCTTGAATGCATTATTTCCAATGAAAATCTTTTAAGAATTTTTCTTTTCACTGATTTTATGAGTGATTTTATCATGACATGCCCTGGTGTGGTTTTCTTCATGTTTCTTTTGCTTGAGGTTCATTGAGATTCTTTGATCTGTGGGTTTATAGTTTTTTATTTATTTGGAGAAATTTTATTTCTTCAAAAATCCTCTCCATCCCTCTCCTTCGGAAACTTCAATTATGTGTATATTAGGCCACTTGCTGTGATCTCACACCCTACTGATGCTTTGTTTATTGTTTTGTTTCTTTATTTTGTTTTGCTTGAAGTCATTTTTTTTCCTTCTTGTTTTACTTTATATATTATCTCTTGCTATGTTTTCAAGTTTACCTATGTTTTCTTTTACGATGTATAATCTTTTGATTGATTTTTTTTTTCTCATTATGGTTCACATTTTTCTTGTCTCTTTGCGTGCCTGGTAATTTTTTTATTGGATGCCAGACATAATAAATTTTACCTTTGTGGGTGCTGGATATTTTTGCATTCTTTTAAATATTCTTGATATTTTTTCTGGGATGTTGTTGAGATATTTGGAGGCAGTTGATCCTTTTGGGTCTTGATTTTAAGATTTGTTAGGGGGAGAAGAGCACTATTTAGTCTACTGCTAACTACCCCCACTTCTGAATATCCTACCCAACACTAGATGAATTCTGATGTTTTCCTGCTGGGAATGGCAGCAAGCACCACTTCCAGTCTTGTGTGGGTGCAAAGCACTGTCCCCTCTGAGTCTTTTGGGAGAGTCTTTCCTCAACTGTGAGTAGTTTTCACACATTACATGCACTGCTCGCTAGTCTGTTGAATACATGAGGGGAAACTTCTACCAATCTCTGGAGGAGTTCCTCTCTCTGTGTAGCCACCCTCTCTGGCATGCTGTCCAATAAACTCCAGCCACATTGGTCTTTCCAGATTTTTAGCCTTGACTCCCCAACTTGGGAGCAGGGGGTCTCCTGAGTTCTCCATCCCCATGCTATGGACAGAAATCTCTTACAAGGCAGAAATCCTAGACCTCATCTGATCCCCACCCCATCCCCTCTCTCAGGGATTGCTGTCTTTCATTGCTCAAATCCAATGTGTTGAAAGCCATTGTTTTGTATATTTTGTATATTTTTTCTGTTGTATTTGTTTGTGGTTGCATAGATCCTATTTCTGCTACTCTGTTTTAGTTGAGAGTAGAAGTCCAATCCTCTGTTCTTTTTTTTTAAATGAACTTTTTGTTCAATCTCACCAGAGGTTTGTCAATTTTGTTAGTGTTTTCAAAGAACCCACGTTTGTCTTTTTCACATTTCCTTATGGCATAGTTGTTTATTCACACATTTGTTATTTATGTGTTGGTTTTCCATGTTATCAAATTTTACTCATTTTCATTGTCTCCTGTTTGTTTGGACCAGTAGCTTTATGTCCATAAAGCATAAGCTGGAGAGACTCCCCACCCATATTAGCCCCTGGGCAGAATGTTCACACAGCAGACAGGGGTATCCCATCTTGAGTAACTCAGGTGGTTTTTGTCCGGCATTCAGGATAAGAAGGCTCTTCTACAAGCCTGGAGAAATTTCTTGTAGAGCAATAAAGTTCAGTATCATAATGCTAATCAAGCATTATCATTCCTGCAGAAGTCAAGAAACATGAAAACTCCACATATTAACTTCTTTAATCTTCAAAGGGCCTACTCACTTGCAAGGAACTGTGGGGTAGCAAGGTGTTTCTGGCAATGGGTCATGGTCAGTCACAGGGAAATGGAGTCCAGGGCTGGACTCAGCTTAGACTCAAGATAGGGAGCTGGTGCTTTTACAAATCCTCCAACACTTAAATGAATAAGACTAGATTTGTGGCAGAGCAGGAAATAAAATCAATACTGGGAGTAGAAAGGAAGTATTGGTCTATCGCTTTCTCTGTGATTTTCTAATAATTTCATTATACTTGCAGATTAGTGAAACACAGTAAAACACTCTAAGGAAAACATTTCTATTATTTATGTTGGTACTGTGTGCATTTAGTACACTGTGTCTATGGTAATAGATGCTCACTTTGTATCAAGGAATGTGCGAAGTATTTTTTATATATTGTCCCACTGAAGACCTATAACAACCCCACAACATAGGCAAGGTCATCATCCTTATTTTATAGAGGAGGCAATTAATGCTTAAAGTAACTTCAGGATCAGTTCCCGTGGACCCAGTAGAGCCAGGATTTGAACCAGGGAAGTTGGGATCCACTATGTCTGGATACACTGTACTCGCTGTGATTCACCACATGTGAATCACAGATGTAGATGTTGTCAGCTAGGGGGAGCGCCCTGTTTCCAGCCGTATTATTTGCAAGTAAACCTGCATCACCTTTGTAGTAGTGTTGTTGAGAGAAAAAATATATAAGCCAACAGAAAGCTAACAGCTTCTCTTATCATGCTGAAAAATTATCTGTTCTCTCAATTAAAATATATAAACTTAATCAATAATGGCATATGACATATATATGACCTATATATACATATATAGTATAGAAATATAATACAATACAAATACACTTATTGTACAGAAAAATAGTTGAGATAATGTGTATATATATACATATATCTCCATAGATTTTCAACTGTTTTTTCTCATAAATTTATCAATGTTCAAACAATATTACAGTTAATATTTACAAAGCCCAACAGCTTCTCTCTATATGTATATATACACATACATGCACAGACACAAACACATATGTACATATATACAAATATGTTCCAATTCACTGGGAAGTGAAAGTCCTGTTCAATTTTGTGCTGATCTTGTCAGTATATATGTATATGGCTGCTCTCAGTGGGGGAGACTTTCAATTCCAAAGAGGCTACCTCCACACACCTTCTTTCTGTGTCTCCCAGAACAAAGCTAATTCTCTCTTTGAGTACACTGCTTGCATTTCTAAAGCAGATCTTTCATGCTCAGAGTACCCGCTGAGCACATGTCTCCTTTTCTAGAGTTAAGTAAGGTCCAGGAACTTTGTGTGGAGTTCCCATGGCTGCCTGAATATGGGAGCTGCTCAGCAGATATGCTGATATGTGTCTGAATGTTTTATTCAACGTGAAGCCTCTTCTAGTCAATAAGAAACAATTTTTGCTCACTATTGACTCCCCTTTATTTGTTTGTTTGTTTTCTCAAGTTTTTATTTAAATTCTAGTTAGTCAACATATAGTATAGTATTGGTTTCAGGAGTAGAATTTAGTGATTCATCACTTACATATAACACCCAGTGCTCATCACAACAGGTGCCCTCCTTAATGCCCATCCCCCATCTAGCCCATCCCCTATCCACCTCCCTTGACTTCCTTGTGTTAATACATCTCAGTCTTTATAGAATGAGGGGTAAGTGTGAAAACTGGTGAGTTCAATCTCTATCTTTACTTTTGGCAAGTTTAAATTTATTTTCAGGCAAGTTGGTTCAATGTATGATTTTGCCCAGGGTGAGAGGCTAACAGAGTGAAAAGAATGTCATTTTTCAGTGGACAGAAACAGAGGTAAATCAATCTGGTGCCCACATGCTCTGTGAATGTTGGCAGCCAGCCAGAGTTCAGGTCTCAATTAAACAGATTAGGCCAAAGAAAGCACAAATGCAAACCCAGGCAAATTACCAAAAATTGCTGTTATTCCAGCATTCCAACACACTGGATTTCTGAATATAAACTCTCCCCCCAAATATTATAGGTTAAGACTGGGATAGCAAATCCCCTGGCCAACTCCAAATCTATCTGCTTGACTTTTAGAGATGCAAGCCCCCATCTGAGGCTTATCTTCATGTACCAGGCAGGAGGGCCCCTGGGCCTGTGTGCGTGTGTGTGTGTGTGTGTATTTGAGCACACACACTATACACTGCAGATTCATCACGTCAAAGGCAGCACTTGCTCTGCAGGCCTTGTTAGAATAACCACATCACACAGTGGTTTTTTTCTAAATAAACAGATGAGGAGAGCTGGCCAACAAGACCCTTATAGGATACTCCAGGCCAAATTCAATCACCAGCCCCTGAATGCAGATAGGCAGCTTGGCTTAGGGGACAATATCATCCATCCTGTGCACGGACTCCATAATTGCCTCTCATTCCTGACTCTTGTGAAATAATGACCCTCTCCCCCCATGGTTTGCAGAACACATGGGGAGGAAATAGCTGATCTGAGCTAACTGGTCCAGGAATTCTAACCAGATGATAGAAAAATGTTTTGTCAAAGTTAGAGTTCTTTGAATTTTTAGAGCCCCATATAATCTAATAAACAGCCTTTTCAAGATAGAGTCCAATATGGGGCCAGCAAGACTATCTGCCATTATTCCAATATCATTTTGCCAATTCTTTTATTTCAACTTATCCAGAGAAGAATCCAAAATATAACATTCCTTCTTAGTCCTCCTCCGACGTTCTTTTTGGCAAGAGTATAAAAGACTTTTCCCCCTTACGCAAAACAGAAAATGACACAATTGAAGAAAAAAGTTTTGTAGAACTACACTGTGTTTGCAACTTTATTAAATAAGCCAAAAAAAAAAAAAAAGTAATTTTAAGAAGTCTGTTAAACCACCATTGCTTTACAAAGGTGTTGGCTAGTTGTCTAGCTGAGTGATTAAGGGGCATCTCTGATTTGTTTTTATGTTGTTTGTTTTCAGCTTTTGTCCAACAACAAGCAGCCACTTCCATCTGGGAAGTCTGTAAAAGCACCAAGACTCCTCAGAGACCCATGCTTTTGGCCAAGACTTTGCCGGAGGAGGACGTTTTCCTGGTTGAAAACTCAGGACTTTACTCTGAACACTACCCTTGGGATCTCAGCGGGACGGTGATTGATTTTCCTGCTTCCTGGAGAATATGGTCTACAGGAGTAAAGGCAGAGTTCGCCCTTTTTGGAAAATCCTTCCTCCTGATCCCCTGACAATTGTCTACCCAGATATCCAGGTCAAGCCTGCTGGTGACAAAGCTCTTTCTCTTATTGCAACTAGTTGAGAGCAAGAAAGTGATTTTACAATAAGAACTAATTCACAGCAAGGTAAGAATGACATAACTATTTTAAGAGATACCTCTTCTAGAAGTTTGTTCATACTTTAAGAATAGGGGCATTTTTTTCTTTGAGCATTTCATTTGTGTTTTTTGAGTATTATATATTGTGTCCCTGGGTGTCATACCCTAGGTCCCAATTTTAGATTTGCAGTATGTTATCACCATAACATTAAATCAAAGGGATAAATCTAAGTTTCTAAGGACTGTGATAGACAAAGAAGACATCTCCAAATTCCTAGGTCATGCCATGCTGGAAACTGATTACTCTTCTTGCTCTCTCAGTATTCCTATATCTAAACCAGGACTGAGGGCTGAAAGCCATCCTAAGATTTCTTTGAAGGATACTTTCTTTGCATGGGAGATAGAGCAGAGCAGTCCAGTATAGGAGGGCATGTTCTATAGAGTAAAATGAACAAGTGCATAATATAACCCATTCTTTTCTCTGCTGGGTCAAAAGTCTGCTTTCTTCAACAGTTTCTACCATTTGCACCTCTATTTATGAAATGATACAGAAGAGATGAATACAGAAGAGGTACAATGAGACACCTATTAGCACAGGAAGAAGCTTTCTGAGGACTCTTACAGCTCATGTGGATACAGAGCTGCCAAAGACAAAAGTTAAGGTCAGGGTAAAATGAGCTCCTGAAAACCTAAAGGCATTGGACTAGATAGCACAGATTAAGGGTTAAAACCTTAGAGATCCAAATGGTTTTTCTAGTGGAAAATTCACTGATTTTGATCCAAGACGGGAAGTGGGACAGAGACAGCAGCCACCAAGCAGATGAAAACTTAAACATCTGAAAGGGGAAAGTCAATGTGCCCCAGGTGCCAAAAGCATAAACATTTCAAAAAAACTCCTAGAAGTTTGAAGAAGTTCATGTGTGTCCCTAGAACAGTGCCCTTTCTCCATCTTTCTCTGGAGGGTCAGGAAAACCCAGGGCCATCTTGGTTGGACTCTGTTGGGAGGGAAAGAGAGGGGCCAGAATGCAAGAGAAGAGTGATGTCTCCAGGAATAATTTTCAAGAACATCTTAGGATAATGGGAGCAATATCTTCAATGGGGACCAAAGATGGGGGACAAATAGCCCTGAGAACGAAGATTTATATTATTCATTTAGGGTAAAAAAATATGACTTGGGATTCCCCAACTTGTTCCCAACTATTTCAAAATACTTCAAAAACTCCTGATGTTGTCTATTGCTATTGTGCAAATTCAAGTTTCCTTCGAGGTTATTGATGCATCACATACCATGACATCTGTGCTCTTTCATTCCCGAGATAATTCCTTCTCTCAAAGGAAGGAAGTCACTGATGGAAATCCTTTTAACTTTGTTAGGTAGCAAATGTGTATTTATTCCCTCCGAAAGAATTGGTCTAAAGCAGTATTTCTTGAAGGAAGTCTACGAAGAGCAAATATAGATTAAAACTTGATTTTTTTTTCAATGATCTAGAAAGATGATGAGATGTCATTGTCCTGCAAAGGTCCTGTCTCTCCTGGGAGCTGTGAAATCCCTCTCTCTCTCTCAGTCCATCTGGTGTTTGCATTACACATTCGTGTAGTTTTCTACATCCACAACCAAGTCTTCCCCCACACTCCTTCATGCCAGGAACTCCATCCCAGCCATGCTTTGTCTTGAACTTCCACTCCTTCCCTTGTGTATTTCTTGAAGCACCATGATTTCCCTGAACAAGAAAACAAACTTTTTTTCTCACTGTCTTTTCTTTTCTATAGAACATGTAGTCATGACATCAACCATTGTATGTAAGCTGTATACATTCTTTATTTGTATATTTATTCATGGGTATGGTTGCTGTTTGCATGAATGATTTAATGTTCTCTGTAGAATGATTCTCTTCTTTTTTTAAAAAAAGATTTTATTTATTTATTTGAGAGAGAGAGAGAACAAGCAGAGGGAGCTGCAGCGGGAGAGGAAGAAGCAGACTCCCCCCTTGACCGGGGAGCCCGACATGGGGCTCAATCCCAGGATCCTGGGATCATGACCTGAGCTGAAGGCAGATGTTCAACCGACTGAGCCACCCCAGCGCCCCTAAAATTATTCTCTTCTATTTCTGTCAATAATGCCCATGTTCAGTTGCAACCTATCTAAAGGTAGAAAATATATTCTTTAGCAGCAGTTTTCAAAAAACGGGCATCTATAAGTGTGCCCTAAGATGCAGAAGGAAATATTGGTGCTTGTGTATTCATATGCATGTACAAAAATGTATCCATATATTTTTATACATACATGTAAATAGATATGGATATATATGTGTCTATTTTAATATCCTTTTTAAATTTTTATACACATTTCAAACACATTCAAGTTTTCAGTGATTTTGTAAGTATTATTTGCTTATGTTGAAAATATTTTTTTCTGCTGGGAGTACATGATCACACAGTAAAGACACTACTTATACCATCATGAAAAAGCAGTGTTTAAGCACCATTTGATAATAAAGCAATGGTGCTGACAGTGATATTCACTCAAGACCTGCTTTTTGGTGTTTTTAAAAATTGCTAATTATAATATGGTCTTTAATACTGTTTTTTTAATAAGGAAAACAATTTACCATACCCCCCTTTCAGCAATCTGCTTTGAATCATTTCAGATAAGTAAAGATGGAGAACAGAAGTGGTCGGTTGCCGCTGCAGTGTGCTAAAAACTGGGAGTCAGTGATATTTACAAGGCAAATGGGAAAAGCATCCATCTTTATTTCCAGTGATATGATCACTCGCTGCATGGTCAGATTGTCAGGTATATGGTGTGGCA
Organism: Mirounga leonina; assembly: GCF_011800145.1. NCBI lineage: Eukaryota > Metazoa > Chordata > Mammalia > Carnivora > Phocidae > Mirounga > Mirounga leonina. The sequence goes on from NW_023270466.1 coordinate 4,499,286, forward strand.
ACAACCTCTCTGATATTCCTGCTGCAAATATCCAATGATATGTTTGGAGCAAACAAGGCTGTATTTAGATTGCTTGATGGTTGGGATTGAACCCAATGCCAAGGGTGCTGTTAGCACCATCCTGACCCAAAGACCTCATTGGGACATGCCTCAACAGAAACCTAGTGTGTCTCACAGATTAGCGGGTGGGGGTTGTCAACAGGAAGTGTGACATGACATTAGGGGAAGGCAAGAGTGCAGTTGCATGGCCCCAGCAACACCACCAGGAAGGGAACTTCCTTTACTTCTGAGCCCTCTTTCAGAGAAACTTTTACCAGAATGGCAGTGACCATGACAGTGAGACTTGCACTTTCTGCAGTGGTGGGTGTTGTAGACCACCATACTTTCTTGCTTGATTGGAGTGTCTGCAATGTCTCTCTGCAGTGTCTCCTGCACTGCACTGTCTTGGCTCCAGGCTTCCTGAATTTGGCCCCAACAAAGGCAGCAGTCCCCAGAAAGGACCCCTTTGACTGATGGTTAAAAGTCCTGGTTTCTCTCCATAAAGGGATGATAAATAAAGGGGACTGACCTCTTGGTCATGTCAAGAAGGTTTGGAGGTCCCTGGGTAGAAAAGACAACCTCTTGAAAATTGGCATGGACGATTGGAGTCACCTTCCACACACAGAAAAAAGACAGAAAAGAAATAACGTCAAAATATTAACGATACAGCAAGATTATAAGTGATGTCATTTTTTTCTTTGTAAACTGAAAGCACAAATTCCCTACAATGAGCATGTATTTTCTTTAAACCAAGAAAAATATACAGTGTTAAAATATGCACCCCAAACCTGATCACAGTAAAATACTTCTAAAAAAAGTATGCACTCACGTACACAAACGCTAAACGGATCAGAGATGCCAGAAATCATAAATGGTAATTGTATTCAAATTTAAAATGTGAACAATTACTATCTCATTTTTGGATATTCGCAGAAATAGCAAGACTGAATTACATTTGTGGATGAGAGAATACAGCTTTGTTTTCTCTGTGTTAACTGGTTTCTGCCTCTCAAACTAATACTACATTTCCAGAGAATCTGCTTCTCCATTTGTCCTGCTTTTCATTTTTCCATGGTTGCAATCTCCTGTAATTATGGGGAAAAAGTTTTTCCCAGAGGAGCAGCTCTGAGATTAGTCAACTGGGAGCCGATCTGAGTATTCCCAATTGGTGCTAATAATCTTTGCAGTTTTCAGGACAGATTCAGTTCTGCTCTGAGACTGAAAACAACTGGAAAATGCATGACTTGAGTCGGACAGCATTTGAATCCACTGCTAAATAGTACTTAATGCTTATTTAAATTTTTTTTGCAATTTATTTTTTGTCTTTAAATAACGGCCACAGTAATTAAAAGCAGTTATGAATTACTGAAGTGTAATTCAAAATACCGAAGTCTAAAGAGCCAGGGGATTGCTTGAATAAACAAATGCCAAAGTTCAGGAGAGGGTCAGAAAGTTGCATGTTGTCTTTACTTTTGAAGAGTGCTGTCTTTCAATTGAACACATTTGTCCTTAAACTGAATGCAACCTGAAAAGACAAAATGTTCCTCAAATTAGCTCTTCTTGTACCTCGTGATTTGTACTTAAGAAAATATGAAATCTCCGTTTTGCTGAATTCTTTTTAGCACTAACCCATGCTCAGGTTCAATATTTAATAAACATGATCTTTGTTATTGGCCAATTTATTCATCCATCCATCCATCCATCCATGTCCTCTGGATTACACCAGAGAATAAAACAAACAAAAAATCTCTGTTCATGTGGAGCTTAAATTCTAGTGGGTGGAGAATAAACATAATAAATAAGTAAAATATACAGTGTGTTAGACCCTATGGAACAAATAGAGCAGGATGGGGGAGATCAGGAGAAGGCAGACTGTAATTTTAGATGGGGAGCAGGGGTCCTGGGACATTCTCATTGAGAAAGTGACTCAGGTAAAGACTTAGGAAAATGGGTTAGTTAAGAAAAGGGAGTGACCCAAGCAGACAGGAAAAATGGTTCGAGAGTCCTGAGGAGGGAGGGAGAAAGGGAGAAGTTGGGTGGTCAATGAACAGTCAAGCAGCTGGGGGGGTGGTGGTGTGCAGAAGATGGGGTCAGACAGATCAAGGTTGGGGGATTACATAGGGTTTCCTAGGCCACTGTGGAGATCTTGACTTTTACTCTAAGTGAAATGGGAGCCATCAAAGGATTTTAAAGGAAGGACTGGCATGACCTGTCCTCAAAGGCTCACCTTGGCTGCTGGTTGAAACTAGATTGTGGCAGGCAAGGGAAGGAGCAGGAAGATAGTGTTCGAAGCAATGGCAGTGATTCTGATGTAGATGCGTAGACCAGAGTGGTGGCGGGGAAAGTGCGGGACAGTGGTCAGAATAAATCCAGCTAAAGGTGGACGGATCGGAGGTCGGTGCAAGATGAAGAGAGGAGCCAGAGGTGAGGCAATCGGAGGGTTTTTGGACTGAGCAATGGGAAGGGTGGAGTTGCCATTCCCTGACTTTGTGTTTGTTTGTTTTTAGGACTCAGTGGGAAACTTCTGGAAGATGAGGACTGGTGTCCTGGGTTCTGTACACCTCACAGGATGTCACAGAAACATCATAAAAATTAAATTAATAAAATAAAATAAAAATCAATACAATGAATTTGAACGTTCCCTTCCTTTGGCCTTTTCCGGCCCATGGGGGAACATCCCAACTTCCACGTTGGGGCCGCCCAGCCATTGATGGCTCTCCTTTCCCCGCTGATGTGGCTCCCACCTTTCTCCAGGATAGTCTCAGTATTGACCTTTGGGCAGCCACAGGAATGGGTTTCTGCCTCTCTCTTCAGGGCATTATTTTACCCTCTGGGCTTCACATGGATTCAGGCACTTACTCAAATGTGTACACGTGTGGGGGGAGGAGAGGGGAAAGAGGGAGGCCATGAGTTCACATCCCTGTTCTAACTATCTTGTTCTCTTATGCTACAAATGATGAAGATTTTATCTAGAAGGACATAGAGAAAACATTTTTGGAGCTTTTTACAGGGGCCAGGCCAGTAACATAAATGTGTGACCCTGGCCAGGTATAAACCATAGGGAGTAAGTGGTGCTGGTACAGCCAACAGAAAAGTCCCAGGCAATTGCTGGCTTTATGGAAATGTAGGCACAATAAACCAAACCAATCATGGGTTGCGCCATCAGAGCAATCCCATTAGGACCCACATTTGGTCCTTTGAAGACTGCTCCTGCTAACTCTCTTGTCCCTCCCACAGCCCTCTGTAAGCCATCCACCATTGGTGATCCTCACAGCCCACCACCCATATGTCCCAGCTCTTGCTATGCCCTACTCACACAGAAGTACCCAGTTCTAGATGCTTTCCTCCCTCTGAGTCTTGTCAGCGTTGCTGCTGTGAATGCTGCAGGTATCTGTCTATTGATGGAAAATACTTCACATGTTTTACATTTCAATTTTTACTTACAAAAATGTACCAATGTACGCTCCCTGCAGCAGGCCGAAAGGGGGTCTTCTGTATGTCAACACATGAGATTAACAATGTTATTCAGTTATGGAATGAATAAGGCAGGGGATAAAAGGCTCAACATCAGGAATTTGCTCAGTCCATGGTATTGGAATAGTGTTGCATGTGAAAATAAATAAATAAATAAAAATTAAAAATAAAAACAAATGAAAAACCATAATGTTTTTAATGTTTGCCAATCAGGTGGGCACAAACAGTATCACATTCTTCTTGTAATATGCAATTTCCTAACTACCGGTGAAGTTGAATATCTTTTCAAGTGTTCGTTGGCCATTTGTACTTCATCCGGTGGGTCAGCTACTCATACTTTTTGATTCTTCTTCTCTCCGGTGGTCTGGTTGCCTTTCCTTTAATGGTTATGTATTTTGCAGATATTTTCTGCTAAGTTGTATTTGGTTTTTTGTTTCTGTGTTTTAATGTTGTCAGTGATGTTTTTCATTGGGAAGGAAATTTTCCTTTTAATGTCATTAAATCTGATTTTATTTTCCCTCTGGTTCTGGGTTTTGTATCTTCCTTGGGAAAATGTCTCCACATCAAGATTGTAAGGAATCTCCTTTACTTTCTTTTAATAAATTCTTAATTTTGGTTTTTACATTTAGCCCTTTCTTTTGTCTGAAAATTATTTTTAATATAGTGCGAGGCATGAAAGTAATTATTTCCTTCAAATGAATAGGCAGCGTTATTTTCTAAAAACAACCCATTGGTTCCCACTAATTTAAAATGCCTTCATTTTAGGGCACCTGGGTGGCTCAGTTGGTTAAGCGACTGCCTTCGGCTCAGGTCATGATCCTGGAGTCCCGGGATTGAGTCCCACATCAGGCTCCCTGCTCAGCGGGGGGTCTGCTTCTCCCTCTGACCCTCTTCCCTCTTGTGCTCTCTGTCTCTCATTCTCTCTCTCAAATAAATAAATAAATAAAATCTTTAAAAAAAATAAAATAGAATGCCTTCATTTTATATTAAACTCTAGTCACTTAATTCAGTAGCAACGTGTATTAACTCTGCTACCCACAGATCTTTGTGAGCCTCAGAGTGGCAAAAACCCACTTGGGGTTCCTGCACTCCATCAGCAGTAAGCTTGATTAAATATCATTAGTTAGACCTTATCATATTTAAATGTAATGGCTCATTAGCTTTCTAGGAATATTTAATATCTATTCATGTAGTTCCAACTAGAGATTGTCCCTAACTTAGGATATTTCCACTTATGAATTTTTTACTTTATGATGGTGCAAAAGTGACCCGCATTCAGTAGAAACTGTATGTTGAATTTTGAATTTTGATCTTTTCTGAATTAGTGATATGTGGTTCAATCCTCTCTCATGGGGCTGGGCAGCGGCAGCAGCCCCAGTGCCCAGTCAGCCAATGATCACCTGGGGAAACAACTGATACACTCACAACAGTTCTGTCCCCAATACAGCCATTTTGTTTTTCACGTTCAATACAGTATCCAATAAATAACATGAGGTATTCCTCATGTTATTATCAAATAGGCTTTGTGTTAGATGATTTTGCCCCACTGGAGGCTAATATAAGTGCTCTGAGTACATTTAAGGTAGGCTGGGCTAAGCTATGATATTCAGTGGGTTAGGTGTATTAGATGAATTTTCTACTTAAAATATGTGATATTCTCAACTTATGGTGAGTTTTTTGGGATGTAACCTCATTGTAAGTTGAGGAAGATCTGTATGCAAATGATTTTATATCTTAACAGATATTTTATCATACGATAAGAGCAAAAAAGGGTAATCTATAAGAAGCTCCCCAGCTGCACCTGTCCTCATTATAATCCAGCCTTAGGTTGTCTTTACTCATGGAAAGATTTGTCCATCTGTTGGTGGCATGGGCAAGCACAGAAGTCAGGAGCTACCTGTCTTACCCATAAGGGAAACACATCAGTCTCCTTTCTTTTTCCTTGCCCCCCAACCTATTCAGGAGGAATTAGAGAAAAGGAGAGAGGGGGCATTGCCCTATGGCTACACATGGCCACAAACATGGCCACTTCCCACTTTCCAAACACTACCTTCCCACCTTTCCCTGGTGGCATCCAAGTAGGGCGGGTATCATGGTAGACCCAGGAGAAGAGGGAATGAATATTTCACTGACTTAAAGAATATCTGATGAAAATATAATTATTCTCTTAGTACATAGGAAGATAAAAACTGTATCTAGATAAATACATCTTAAAATTTTGATCTGAACTTGATATGCATCAGTATATTACCCCTTTTGTTATGCGTGCATCAGGGGAACCACAGCAGATTTTGTATTTCAAAAGTGCCTTTTCTTCAGGGCTATTCCTTATAAACTATACCCCTATTTAAGCCAAAGTAATCCAAGGGAAGCTTTGGGATGTAACTGAAGACTAGGAAGGAGACACACTATCTGGAGCAACATAATGTTTATAATCTTGAGAGGTGCAGTCTTCAGTTTTTGCAGGATCTTGTTGCCTTTGGATACTCCACCTGTGACTACTCTGAAAAATGCCTCTGCAACTGGATTCATCAGTGGAATCCAACTAAACAGAGAATGGCTGAAGAAAATGCAACAGAGGCCACACACAGAGGATGGCACTTCAAATAAGGAATAAAGTCCAAGGATAGGGAGAGGCACTGTCAGCTACTGGCCTGGAAATGGTGAGGGCCACCAGTCAAAGACTAAGGTCCTTTGCTTCACAGTTGAAATTAAAAATTTTAACCGGCTGGCACTGATCCTCAGAAAAGGAAGCCAACCATAAGCTGGTCACCCTACTTGCCAAAACTTGGGAGGGTCTTGGGCCACAGGGTTTGTGTGTCAGGGCAAGCCTCTGTGGGGCTCAGTGACTATTCTGTATCTACCATTATGTCAGTATTTCAGTATTGAACCAAGAGTATGGCATTACCACTTGTGTGTATGTGCATGTGTGCACACAGGTGCCAGTTGACGGTGAGGCCTGCCATATTTGTGGCAAGAATCAGGAAGGAGGTGATGGGACTAGAGAAAGACGTCCAGACCTCTGTCGCCTGTGGACTTCCTCTGAGAAGAAAAGATTACATGAACCTGAAATAACAGACCAACTGCACATTCGCTGAGGATCTGCGTGTTGGCCACATTAGGGAAGAGGGGGCCCATATTTGTAGGGACCACCGTTGGCCTCTGTGAGAGCTAGAGTTACCCAAGTTCTGTTGAAAAGCAGAATCTGGAGTTGGAGTTCTGATCCAGCTTTCACAGTTTTGCTCATTTCTAGAATTGACCTCTGACAGGCCCCCCTCACTCGCCCCTTACAAATAGCTCTGATAACAACTTCTGTTTGGATGACACTTTAAATTTTGTGAGGTGCCTTCAGAGGCCATTTTTAATTCTGTGAAGTAATCTGTATGATCCCCAGGTTGTAGATGGGCAAATTACTATGATGGTGGTGACTTGCCCAGTGAAATGGATTTTAAACTAAATCCAAACCCCCTCCTGTGCTCTTTTACCATAATACAAATTGCATCACAAATTTTTAGTTGGGAATCATCTAAAATTTAAAAATCTAAAAACATTTTTAAACATCATGTAAAGAGTGAGAGAATAGCCATAAGCAATTGCAGAAACAAGTTGCTTCCTTCACATCAAGGGGTCTGTTGTACTTCTTCTTCCTGCCAGGGCACAAAGACCCCACACTGGGGAGGGGAAGGGGCTCATGCAAGTCAGTGTAAATCCCAGGGTCTTTTATAGAAGGACAAAAACTAGAGAAATCACACGTGGCTCCCAAAACAAACTTCAGAAAACAATGCTCGAACATGATTAAAAAAAAAAATCACCAAAATGTATTGACAATCTGTGATTCTGAAGTAAGGATTTTTAAAGTATATTCAGCACACTAATTTTCTCTGGGAATGTGTTAGCCCTTGTCAGTTTCTGTATGTCAACAGTGCTTTTCCTTTGGGTCATTCCTTGTAAATTATTGACCCCTCTAAGGGTTTAAACTAAATGTGTTCATTCGAATTATTTACATAAAAATCTTCATAATCCCATAGAAAAACAAATCTTTATTTCAAAAATAGATTTTCACGTTTAAAAAATAGCACTTGGCTTTTGGGAAGGAAGTTTAAGTACTGGGAAAGGTATGTTAAGAACTAAATTATCAGAGGGAAAATTGAGGGAAATACTAAATTGATGGTGAGTGTATTTCAAAGGGCTTTGGGCTGAGAGTTCATCTCTTCATGACTCTCTCCCTTCGTCCTTCACTCTGTGAGAACTCCCTCCAAGAAGTGAACTATTTGTCACCAACCATGTCCATGTGTCTTTTCTCATTAAAAGATAAGATTTCCAATTCATTAAAGGCATTAACACTATAGTAAAATTTCCAGTGTTTACAAAGCCATTCAATACCCTCCCTTATGCTTTAGAGATCAATATGCTCTCCTAATTTATGTTTATTTTATTCTGAGGGATGAGTTTGAGCTTTTAAAATGTGAAGACTCCATAACCATTTTTTTGAAAAGTTCATGGGCACTGATGACTTTATCTTTTCACCCACTTCACTATCCCTGTCCTTTTTCAAGCATTGTTTTAATTTGATAGCCCTACATACTTCCACTTACCCATTTGCTGTGCCCTCAAGGTGCCCCCAAGTAGAAGGGTAATAGATGAATTTACTGCTTTTTCTTCTGAGCATGTGAGCTCTATCCTCTGAGCGTGGAGGCTTGTGTTCTGTAGGCCTCTTGCCCTTATTGTCATGGGGTTTTACAGAGACACCCCCACCCCGAAAAATTATTTCAAACCCCCTTACGCCCAAAAGACCCAGATTATAGAACAATATAATGGCTGAGAGAGAGGAAAGGACAGAAAGAAAATATTTAGTGGGTCTCTAAAACTTTAGTTTTTAAGCCCAAATAGTTTCTTGAAAGGCACTTTCGGGTAGGAGGGCCCACTCTTTCTTTCTTTTCTTTCTTTCTTTCTTTCTTTCTTTCTTTCTTTCTTTCTTTCTTTCTTCTTTCTCTCTCTCTCTCTCTTTCTTTCTTTCTTTCTCTTTTTTAAATTTTTTTAGTTTCTTTCCAAGTCCTACTTCTGTGGCTGCTACTGGATCTTCAATTCCTCAGCACAAAAGAAGGCACCGAAGTTTCCAAGGTTTTTAGAGAACAAAAGGGAGCCTGCCTCACATTGATAAATTACTTGTGTTAGCACCTGTAAGTCTGTTTCGCATTTCACTTCAACCTTTATTCACTGTTGATAACAGCAACGGATAATCAATCCTGACAGCATGTTGTGCTTTTACAGTATCCAGCAGGAAAGCCCAGCTAATTTTGAGTGTATGATTTTTTTCAAGTACCAAATTTATATTTAGTCCAGCCTCTGACAAACCTACTTATTTAGCAGTTGCTAATCATCGAGGCATTTACTGCTTTTCTCCCATGATTTGAGCAAGATGGAATTTGTTTTCTAAAAAATAACTTCTGCTGAGCTGGGAGGTCATCATTGTTTCTTTGTGGACTGTCCTTATGGAGGTGTTTTTTACTGAACTGCTCTAAAGGAAAGAAAAAAAAAAAAGGCCGTTGGAATAGCAAACAAAAGCCCCTGTGCTGGAGCCTTTCAGGAAGGCAGCTCCAGTGGTGTCTAGTTTCAGGCCAGAATACTAAGGTCATAATTTCAGGCCATCGATGGCTCTCCCAGATGTCTTTGGTCAAGTTAATCACAGTTTGCCTGAAGGTTGAGTTTTCAGGTAATCCATCCTGGTGTAATTGTAAATCGAGAGCTCCTTCTAGCTGAAGGTTGAGAGTTTCAGCCCAGACTGAGACAAGGGACCGTTGACACAGGGCCCCCAACCTGTATCTTTTTAGTTTTGCCACTGAAGCCAATTCAATGACTCTTTCACAAATGCTGAAAAGAGCTCAAGAAGTTCCATGCCAAGCAAGCACATGAATTTATAGCCTTTTGCATCAGCGGGAGGACGTCAAATGTTCTGAGGACAGTCAGAACTGCCCTGGGTCCTCCACTGGCTGAAGGTTTACATTTCAGTTGATGCCACAGGGTGAGTCCTCAGCCAGGCCCGACAGGGTGCAGAGGGCATGAGCCAGGCTCTTGCTGCCAGAGAAGCAAAAAGCACATTCTCCTGTTTCTTTCTCCCCCCTCCCACTGCCCCTCAGTCTGTGCCACTTTTCTCCAGCCTGAAGTTAGTCTTTTCCCTGATTCGCAATTAATTCTATTTAGATTGGAAAACCCAATACTGAAGAAATAAGCTCTAATCTGCACTAGAATGTTTCTATCCCTGCTGCCACAGAATATATACAAAAATATGACACACACACACATCCTGTTGCACATTCATTATTTCCATCATTTCATTTAGTCCTCCACTAATCCTGTGACTTGGGTACAACTGTTATCCCTTTTTTACAGATGAGGAAATACAAGGGTGAAATAAAACATTGTCATTGGCCTTCTAGATTGCATGAGCCAGGCGGGATTTGGACCCCCATCTGGTTGTCTTTAGAGAGCACATGCTTCACAGAACCTCCATGTGTGGGTCCCATGGCAAGGACCTGATATTTTTATTTTTCCCATCACCCATTCTGACCTCCCTCCATGGCACACCCGCTCTGGGGGGGGGGTGCCGCTGGAAAGTGCTCACGCAATGGTGTATCTCCTGGAATTCTGGCCCATTTTGGCACGAGCTGGGAGGTGCTACTTGGTTTCTGTCTCAACCTGAACTTTCCAATATTTTCCATCTTTTGCAGCAAGGGCAAAGTAGAGTGGTCAGGGGAAAAAAAATAAGAACCTGGCTTTCCTTTTACACCTGCTATCCCAAAGATAGTTCTAGCTGTGTGTGAAAAAAACTCAAAACCCATGTTTTTGAGGTCTCACAACCATGTCACTCTCTGTTCAGAAGGATGCAGCAGTGGTATTCACAACACAACAAGATATCAGAATTGAGGCAGTCATCTTTGTAAGTCTCTCAGTACATGAAAAGCAAATATATGTTTCCTGCATTTTATCCAAGAATATCTGCAATTGTGGAACTCCAGCTAAACTTCAAATTCGACTCTCAGCCCTTTTTGTAACTTACTTTTCTTCTTGCTTCTTCTCTGGGTCTACAACAATTTTTAAAGGGAATTCCTCTCTCCATCTGATCTCTTCCCTGGAACAGGAAGCATGTCTCCTCAGCTTCCTTCTGTGGTCTCTTCTGTAACAGTCACATCAGCCTACTAGGGGGAGGTTTACTACTAATTACCTTAGAGGAAGCGCCGAGGCAGGACAGCACTTTTCCTCCTGCCCCTGGCCTGGCCAACCATCATTAGTTGTTCTCAGAACTCTGTGTCGCTGAGCCTCACCAGATGGCCCCTACACCTGACCAGTCTGGATGCACAAATGGAGTTTTCATTGCACACCTAGGATGGCACAAACAACAAAGGCATGGCAGTCAGAGTTATCTTTTCAAAGTGAATATGCCTGTCATTGTTGTCTCTGTCACAGTTCTTCTCTCTGAGTCTCCTGTTTAAATTCCCTCTGTGTGTATTTGGGGTCAGAGGACTATGAAAGGCCATGCTTATGAGATGTCATGGATAACATAGAGAATTGACCAAGCCACCACTGGGAATAAAGGAACCCCCATTCTTAGTTCCTGGTCTTTTTTTGTTTAAGTATCTCCCATTTTGGTGGAAAAACAGTTGAAAAAATACCCCAGTAAGAGACCATTTGTTTTCTATTTAGAAGAAAAAATACCCCAGTAAGAGACAATTTGTTTTCTATTTAGAAGCAGGAGCTTCCTTTGAACTAGAAAGGTACTTCCCTAAAATAGTTATTCCTGATTCAGGGCTCCTTTGCTGCTTATGCAATCAGGAGCACTTTAACTGGATACTTTCTTGATCACATGCTCTGGATGCAGGTCAATGGAGGGAAACATCTCCTCATGTTCTTTGTACAAAGGTAAGGACAGCCCCGCTGTTTCCTATTTCTGATGCAGGGGTTCTATCCTCAAGAGTCACAGCTTGAATGGAGAATAAGTGATGAGCTAAATAGAAGAGTGTCTCATATGTGTCTCTTTATAGAATGTTTCACTCATCTCCTCTTCTTAGTTCTCCACAAAACAATACTTATCCTTTCTTAATATAAACACTCAACAAACTAGGAAGAAAAGGGACTTTCTAAAGCTAATAAAGGCCATCTGTGAACAAAACCACGATCAATGCTTTCTACCAAAGATGAGGAACAAGACGGACTTCTCTTGCTCTTCCATTCAGGATTGTACTGGAAATTCTATCCAGAGTTGTTAGGCAATAAAAAGAAATAGAAATAAAAAGACATCCAGACTGGAATGGAAGAACTAAAAACTGTATTATGAGATGACATAATCTTGTATATAGAAAATCCTAAGGAATCCACTAAAAAAGTTATCAGAACCAGTGAATGACTTTGACAAGATTGCAGTATACAAGATTAATATACAAAAATCAATTATATTCTATACACTAACAATGAATGATACAAAAATGAAATTAAGAAAATAATTTCATTCACAATAGCCTCAAAAAGAATAAAATACCTAAGAATCAATTTAACCAAGGAGGGGAAAGATTTGTACACTGAAGATCACAAAATATTATTGAAAGAATAAACCCTAAATAAATGCAAAACCTTGTCTGTTCATGGATCAAAGGACTTAATGCTGTTAAGATGGCAATGCTCCTTATGTTGATCTATAGATCCAATGAGATCTCTATCAAAATCCCAGCTGCTTTTTTTTTTTTTTTTTGCAGAAATTGAGAAGCTGATCCTAAAATTCATATGGAAATTACCTGGGGTTAACCCACTCAAGGTTAAAGGCACAGTTCACCAAAAGACTGTCCTCATTTCAGGCACCAGCCACATGTCCAGGGATCCCCAAGACAATTCTCACTCTGACCAGCTGGTTACAGATTCAGGGCTTCCCATGTCCATTTTCAAGTTTAATAATTTACAAGAATGATTCACCAGAACTCATGAAAGTGTTATACAAAGGACCAAAGTTTAATTGTAGCAACAGGTTACAAATTAGAACCAACCAGAGGGAGAAACACATCAGATAAAATCTGGGAGGGTTCCAAATACAAAGTTCCACTCTGTCCTCAGGGATGTAGCACCCTCCTAGCATCAAAATGTGATCATATTCAAAGAGTACTGCCAACCGGGGAAGCTCATCAAGTTTCAATATCCAGAGTTTTTGCTGAGGTTTCATTACATAGGCGTAATTGATTGAATCATTAGCTATGTGGTTAAATTCAATCTCCAACTCCCCTGCCCTTCCCTGAGGTTGGGCTGATATGTGGCTCAAATCTCCGACACTGTAATCACATGGTTGGTTTCTCTGGAATGACCAACCCCCATCTTGAATCATCTCCTTACAGCATAAACTATGTAGGGGACCACCATAAGTCACATCATTTGCATAAACTATCAGGTGTGGTCCAAGGGACCCAACATGAATAACAAAGACACTCCTTTCACTCAGGACATTCCAAGGGTTCAGAGATTACCTCCCAGAAACTGGGGACAAAGGCCAGCCAAATTCTTTATTACACAGAACTGGAAAGGGACCCAGAATAGCTCAAACAGTGTTGAAAAAAAAAAAAAAACAACAAAGTTAGAGGACTCAAAATTCCTGACTTCAAAACTTACTTCAAAACCATAGCAATCAAGATAATGTTGTACTGGCATAGGAATAGAGATATAGTTCAATGCAATAAAACTGAGAATACAGAAATAAACCCTCATATTTATGGCGAATTGACTGTCTACAAGGATATCAAGACAATTCAATGGGGAATGAAAAGTCTTTTCAAGAAGTGGTGCTGGGAAAATTGGATATCCACATGCAAAAGAATGTTGATGTACCCCGACCTCACACCATATAAAAAGTTATCTCAAATGTATTGAAACCTAATATATAAAAGCTAAAACTTTAAAACTCTTGGGAAAAAAATAGGAATAGTCATTACTTTAGACAATAGTTTCTTATATATGACTCAGAAGGACAAGTGTGATGAAAAAATTGATAAAATGGATTTAGTCAAAATCAAAAACTTTTAATGCTGCAAACAATAGCATCAAGAAAGTGAAAATATAGTCCATAAGATGGAGAAAATATTTGCAAATCATATATCTGATAAGGTACTTGAATGTATAATATATAAGTTCATACAACCCAACAATAAAAAGGCAACCCAATTTAAAAATAAGTGAAAAATTTGAATAGACATTTATTGAAAGAGTGTACACAACAAGCACATGAAAAGGTGTTCAATACCCTCAGCCATTAGGGAAGCACCAGTCAAAACTCTATATAACTATATATAATCTCACACTCATGAAGATGGCTAAAATAAAAGGATAAGTAATTACACATGTTGATGATGATGTGGAGAAATTCGAGCCCTCATACATTTCTAGTGGGGTTGTAAAATGGTGCAGCTACTTTAGAAAACTTTAGGAGTTTCTCAAAATGTTAAACATAGAATTACCTCATGACCCAGCAATTCCACTCCTTGGTATATTTCCAAGAGAACTGAAGCATATGTTCACACAAAAACTTGTAAATGACCTTTCATAGCAGCATTGTTCACAATAGCCAAAAGTGGAAACAATCCAAATGTCCATGACCTAAGGAATGGGATAAACGAAATGTGGCAATCCATATGATAGAATATTATTCAGCCATGAAAAAGAAATGAAGTATTGATACATGCTATGACATAATTGAACCCTAAACATGTTATGCTAAGTGAAATAAACCAGATAAAAAAGGTCACATGTTGTATGATGACATTTACATGAAATATCCAGAATATGAAAATCCATAGAGACAGAAAGTAGATTAGTGGATTATGGAGTGACCACTAAAGGATATGGGGTTTCTTTTTGGATAATAAAGATGTTCCACAAGGAGATACTGGTGATTGTTGCACAGTTCAGTAAACATATTAAACACCCTTGTACAGTACACTTTAAAACGGTGAATTTTACGACATCTATCTATCCATCTATTTTTTATATATAAATGTATTAATATTACTGTTAATTAATAAATATATTAATATTATACATAATATATAAGTGCATTTGCATCTCAATAAAGATAGCATTAAAGAAACCAATAATTGCTTCCTAAGGCAATTTTATGTCTTGACTGAGGACATCAACATTGTTTTCTCAAGAAGAAACAGTTAGGGGCATAGTTAGAGAGTGAGCAGTCTTAAAATTCTCTTAGATTTTCAGGTAGGAAAAAATAAAGGTAGAACAAACACTTCCCTGTCATTTCATAGATCTTGACATATATCAAACTGCCTCCTACTGATGGCTTTAATGCACATCATTTCCTTTCCTTTTCCCCCTGCTATAGGAAGTTAGAGCATTTTATAATACATCTGTGTTAATTAAAATTAAATCATTATACATAAATAAAGATTAAAATAACATAGCAGGTATATTTGACCATTACAATAAACTTCATTTGAAGTAACTTTCTAAGTAGTATTCTGAGTCTTTAAGAAAAGAAGAGTCACATATTCTATAATAAAGCTATGGTGGCGAGTGGCCTTGGTTCACCGCCGTTGGGCAACTTCCTCTGACTAGAAATAGATCTTTACTGTATTTCTCCAGTCCAGCTCTTCAAATATTAGAGAAAAGCAATATCCAGTTGCATTTCATGTCCTCCCACAGGAGAAAGTTTGGGGAATTAAACATAATTCAGCAAGTTGACATTTAAGGATGAGACTTCATTCAAGTGAGCTGGGAGTGGCCTTACGATTTAAGGTGTGAGGTGTGACAGGGTGGAAAGACACAGAAGGTCGGGGCTGGAGTGGGAGCATTCAGACTCTCTGGATCTGCTCCCTTCATATCCCAGCAAAAGGACAGGATTATACAGATAATTCTGACATCTTTTCTACCTCTGAAGCCTATGAGTTAAGTCCACTGTGTCACTATAGCAGAAGGGCAGGGACAGCACATCTAATGGGTCTACCAGTAGTGACAGCAGGCTTTTCCATGAGAGGGTGTTCATTTTAGTTTCTGTAGCGATAGGTGTAGTAATGATATTTACATGAGCGAATAGAAACATGACCTATGTTGTACAATAATCATCACTAAATCCGTCTTTGATCAATTCACACCATAGCTAACTCATACACTACAATGATAAACATACCGCCATGTGTTTAGAAATAAATGTTCTGCTTCTCTGGGATGTCATGATGCTTTGGAGTACTTTTGTATAGAGGGCAGCGGGAAAGCCCAGTGGGGGAGGTAAGTGTGATATTTTGGGGGATGCTGTTCTGGATCCCCCTCTCCCAGTGTTTCCAACAGTGACTATGATACTATGGAATGACTTACCAGCCTCTGGGCTTTGAAACAGCAAACATTGATTGAATCATTAGCTATGTGGTTAAACATTTTTGAAAAGTTTCAGACATACAAGAGGTATAAAAAATAACATAATGATTCCTCTCTTACTAACCATCCACATTCAGAAATAAGACATTACATTTGTAGATGAGACTCCCATGGCCCCTTCTCAGTGGCATTTCTTTCTCTTTGAGGAGTCACTCTCTGGCTTGACTTTTTTTTCCTCATCTAATTAAATCTGACACATACTCATTTCTGCAGAATACACCAAAGCAAACTTTTATCAGTATAAATAAAAACAACATGAATGTATGATAAAGAAAAAACTTTTCATCTGGGATTGCAGATGATGACTGGAGTCTTTCAACAGCTGGGCCATTTATTTAATAAGAATCTCACCTAATCATTCACAGGGGATATCCTGCAAGGATGTGCCACCATTTCAGGGTGCTGGCCACTCAGATCATTTCTAGCATCTTGATTCTGTAAACAGTGCTCGAATAGGCATGTGTGTGTGTAGATAGATTGGATAGATAGATAAACATAGACGTATATCCTAATATACTGTGGCACTTATTTCTTTTACTTTTATTTTTATTTATTTGAGAGAGAGAGAGAACATGAGCGGCAGGGGAGGGGCAGAGGGAGATGCAGACTCCCTTCTAAGCAGGGAGCCCAATGTGGGGCTGGATCCCAGGACTCTGGGATCATGACCTGGGCCCAAGGCAGATGCTTAACCAGCTGAGCCACCCAGGTGCCCCTGTGGCTTATTCCTAAAGGAAAGATTCCCTCAAAGTTTAGGAGCTAGGTCAAACACTACATGTATTTTGATTTCGATTTTATCATTTTTATTTATTTATTTATTTTTGGAAAGTTTTCTGCCTTTATTTCTTTGAATTTGGATAATATTTCATGCATTTTTGTCTTTCTTTCTGGGACATCTTTTTTTTTTTTTTTTTTAATTGAAGGGCCGTTGACATATAGTGCTACATTAGTTTATATTTTTTATTTTAATAGATATTGCCAGAGAGTTTCCCAAAAGCTATTTATTTGGAATTGAAGATTTCTACATCTGCCACATTGTTATGGAGTCCTGGAGTTTCCTGGAACATTTTGAAGATCACTGGCCTTAGGGCATTATTTTTCTGCCATGGTTGCCCACGTGTCCTTAGCTACAGGTGAACGCTGTAAAATGCCATGGTTCCCCCGTCTGTAATACAAAATGGAGAAATTAAGAAAGATGTCTGGCTGTATGTTAGAAAATAAAGTGCAGAACTAACTTCCTATCTTCCTGGACTAAGTGGCTGGTTGAAAAATGGAAATAGGCTGTTAGAAGGGGACATTTGTTTGTACTTCCTTTCAGTGCAAGCTTACAAAAAAATCCTGGGAGGTAATGAAGGAAAGCCCTTTCTGGTTGCCATGAAGACATTGAATCCCGTGGAATTCTGCATCTCAAGCAATAAGGCCTCTCCAGGAACACAGTATCCCGGCATCCGGTTTGTACAAAACTAGATGAAACAAATTGCTTAAAAAATCAAATCACACATTCTTCTCAGAAGTAACTTCATAAGGTCAGTGTGAACAAGACTAGATAAAACAGAAGAGCTGTCATGAAATTAAGTTTGGAACACATCCTTTGTGAAAAACTAAGGATAGCTCATGGAAAAGCCTCAGTCTGAATGAACAAAACTAAGAAACAAACTTAGACCAAATCAAAATACACCAGAAATTCAGATCTGCCGCCCTGGACTCTTGGGTGCACTTTGAACTCTGGCCCTATATATTCTCATGGATTTTCTTCCTAAGCCCATAAACCCTCAAGGGGGTGGACTAATGGCCTCTTAAGTAGGCATCTGAATTTCTCCTCTGTGGTCGTTGTAAAGAAATGCGACACATCTCTACCAAATCTCCAGATCATCCCAGAGAAAGTACACTGTAGAAAAGAAGGAAGGAAGGAAGGGAAGGAGGGAAGGAGGGAAGGAGGGGAAAGAACCATTACCTAAATGACCCTTCAAATGTTCAAAAATCAGATTTAATTATACTGGGCATTGGACCAAAAAAGCCTCCATCTTGTGCCAAAATGTAAACTGCTGAGACTCAAAAGAAAGGAAAAAAGAAAAGTTAAAATAAACAACTAAGCAAACAAACAAACAGATCTTTGGTATAAAGGCAAATGTTAGGATGCATCCAATAAAATCCCTTATAGATCAATTTAATGCCATTGTTTATTTCCAAATTCCATCACATGTGGCAGGCAGGAGTGCGATTCTTCAACTGAAACAGTGCAAAACATAGTCTGGATCCAAGGAAATGGCGCCAGAATCCCTGGCAATGTATCACTTTTTTAAGCCCTGTTTTGCTTTTGTGCTCATGGTAACGTTCGCAGCTGTCGAACGTGGCTTCGGGCTGTCTGACGACTCCCTTGAGAGAATTTATGTGTTTTTCTACTTCCCTTCCTTATTAGGAGGCAGGAATCTGCGACACCTATTAGAACAAGTATGCATAAAGGGTAATGACCATGCAATTTATTAGTGGTCTGTTCTTCCTCAATGAGCCCCCCCCCCAGCCGCCCCCGGGCTCAGAGAGGCCACGCCCACGGTGGAAAGGCCTGTCCTCAGCAGCAGGTGGGCAAAGCAGCAAGAATCGAGGAAATATTGACCTCTGGGAAAGCAGTCTTTTTCTTCCACACCAAGGCATGGAAAAGAGACTGGAATATCGCGGTTTGAATTTCACGAATGCAAATCTTACTAGCCGACAAAGGTGAATATGATCGAAGTAAAGGGAAAACATGAGCTACACAAACTTCCTAATAGCTCTGTATAAGGAGGAAGTTTCTCAGATCGTTTTTCTTTTCTTCTTTCTAAAATGGGATGAGGTGGAGGTAATTTTGGTCTTCAAGGCCTGGGTTAGGGGAATGAACCTTTCCCAAGAGAGTGCAAGAAATCTTTTTTCCTCTGAGTTTCCAGCAAGCGGGGCAGCAGGGTTGGGATTGGAGATGGGAGCAGGAGGATCATTTGGGGGAAAGACGTATCTGAGAAGCTACGAGTGGGCTCCTCTGGGCTGAACCCTCACAAAATCTTCAAACAGGAAGCAGGAAAGAAGTTACAGATTCCAATAAAATCTGCATGGGCAGCCTGAAAATGCCAGTCAGCCCTCTGCCCCTGCCAGGCATCGTGGTAAGGTCTGGAATCCAGACAGAAAGTTCCAGAGAACAAAATGCTTGGGGACAAATCTATTTCTGCTAAAATCACATATATGTTCAAGAAAACACAATCCACATGTTTCTGATGCGTTCCCGTGTCTGCTCATCAAAATGTTTCAGTGAGGCATGTCCACAAAGCTTGTTAAGTCATTCTTCTTCAAGACAGGGAACCAGTTTTGGCCACGGAGGGTGGATTCTAACCCCGGGAGGGCTAGGCTCAACTTGAAACTCAAAGTCTCAAGGTGTGAGTGGGCTCTCACGTGTTAAAATAGAATGGACTCTGCGGAGAACCATCAGGATGAAGGACATGCGCAGTTTACTTGTGCCGTTTTTGGGGGGGGGGGGGTTACTGAAGGGAGGCAATAGGCCAATGTTCTTCCAAGCTTTGGAGCGTGATCTCTATTGTGAAACAGAGAAAATAAGGTAAAGGTATTCTAACTAGTATGGCAAGAAAGTTAAAATCGCTCCACAATCAATTGTGGGGTTTTTTGGTTTTTTCCCCACGAACTCTCAAAGTTCTTCTTCTCTAACATCATTACGAACGACGTTCTCCCGTCCCTCTCGTGCGTGCCTTGTGCATTCTGGTGAATGCTCTGGTGAATGCGGACCTGTCCTGAAATGACGCGTGTTTTCAGCGCGGGGCGCGCACAATGCGCGCTGCGCATGCAGTGTAGACACCGCTACGGCAAGCGGCCTGCGCTGTTAAAACCAGAGGCTCGGCACCCTGCGCTGAGGAAGTCCAAACGCTACGTGGAAGGAAAACCCACGGGTACCGGCAAGTGGACAGGAAGGTCGACCGGAAGCGTTGGAAGATGTGCTAATTGGTTTCCTCTTCTCTCGCGCCTTCTCCGGCTTTTTCGTGTTGAGCTAATGCTGGCATGAGAAGGTGACGGAACTGGCTTGGGGCTTTATCCCAAGCCGTGGCCGGAGGAGAGCATTTCATTGTGATGCCCCAAGGAGCCAGCTCCGCTCCCCTGACGCCCTCACCCCAAAAGGCATAAATCTCCCGGTGAGCAGCCGATGAGACCCGTGTCTGGGCTTCTGACGGACGGCTGGCTTCCTTTCACGTTTTGCTCGGTCATTCCGAGTAGGCTAGTCAAAGCTGCTAATTAAAGAGGGAGTGATTTATTTCATAACTTTTCTTCTCCCTTCAGGAAACATAACTCAGCTCCAGGCGCAGCAAGTTTACCTCGCCCTATTCAATAAATTATACCCACCTCATTAATACTTCATTAGGAAAACTGAAAACCCTGTGACAGAACCTCAGGGAAGGAAAAGGTTGGCGGGCTCCGACCCAGAAAGCAGAGCGGGCCTGATTCAATGGACCTTTTGGCTCCTGGGCCCAGCGGCCCGGCCCAGCATGCCAGCCTGTTTGCTTTGGGAGCACATTCTGTCCTGCACCATGCTCCTGCACCCAATCCTTCACTCATTTCTTAGGTGAGATGTGGAGAGCTGGGGAGATTTGTTCTTAACCTTATGGAACTGTCATCATTTTTTTTTAAAGCTAAAACATTGTGGACAACAAAATCTAGAGATCGGCAGTCCTTCCTCAATATGCATATGTTTCTCCATCACCGAGCCCATCGCCATGGCTTAACCTTCAAAAACAAGATACTTTTTTTTCCCTTTTAATAAAAGAGAGAGGCCCCAAAGCTTATGCACAATTGACTTAACCTTCCCATATATAAATATTAACTGGAGGAGAGCCAGATCATGCCAGCTTCCCTGGTTCTCTATATATGGCAAATCAGTCCATGGGTGCACAGCAGAAGCAAATATATGTACAAGGAGAAATCTAAAACTAACAGCCTTAGCGTCTAGGGATTCCACTGGTATTTGACCTAAGAGAGGTATAGGTGAGCCTGCTGTTCCTCAAATTTTAATATCCTCATGTATCTCCTGTGGGTCTTGGTCAAAGGCAGAGTCTGTGAGATCTGATGTGGGACCCAAGAATCTACATTTTGAACCAGGCTACCAGATAGTACTACCACTGCTGCTGGTCTGTGGACCCGTCTCTGGGCAGTAAGGGGCTGGGAAACATCACACACCTTCTGGAGTTGGCTACTGGATCTGATAGTACCGGGGTGAAAAGGAATAAAAACCAGGTAGCAGTGTGCATTATATGCCTCCACCTATAAAACCACTTTCTAGAGCAAGGGTTGGCAAACATTTTCTCTAAAGTGTCGGCAAGTATTTTTGGCTCTGCAGGTCGTGTAGCCACTGTTTCAACTACTCAACTCTACCCTTGTAGACAGAAGCAGCCATTGAAAACATGGAAACAAATTGGCATGGCTCTGTTCCAATATAACTTTATTTATAAAAATAAGCTGTAGGGCGCCTGGGTGGCTCAGTTGGTTAAGCGACTGCCTTCGGCTCAGGTCATGATCCTGGAGTCCCGGGATCGAGTCCCGCATCAGGCTCCCTGCTCGGCAGGGAGTCTGCTTCTCCCTCTGACCCTCCTCCCTCTCATGCTCTCTGTCTCTCATTCTCTCGCTCTCAAATAAATAAATAAAATCTTTAAAAAAAAAAAAAAATAAAAATAAAAAATAAAAAAAAAAATAAAAATAAGCTGTAGGCCAGATTTGGCCCCTGAGCTGTAGTTCGTTAATTTCTGTTCTAGAACAATGCCTTCCAAAGTCTGTGGCTGTACACCCAGAAGAGTACACCTCCCTGATAATGTATATGTATTTGTAAATTCTATACACATCCGGTTGCACTAATACAAAAATAGAACACAGAAGAAAGAAAATTGCTATAGAAACTCTAATATTTCTTTGTTCATTCAAGTGGAACATCTTTGCTACCCTCTGGGTACACACACTCACCTTAGAAACCAGTGATGTGGAGAATTTTAAAATGTTTTTTTCTCAACAAAAATTATGATCACATCGATAAGAGTAGTACTTGGGGTTTGGATGGTCTTGGAGTTCTAGAACATAGAACAACCATAGTAAGATCTGACAGTAACAAAGTGAAGAAAGTACTGAGTAGAATTACTTTGTGCAAATCACCAGGATAACATGGTCACTCTGTACCATCTGGGCCTTACTGAAGAAGTCTTTGGGTGCCAGGTGCCGAACTAAGCACTCTGAACGTAACATCTCATTTAATGCTCCCACGGCACTCAGAAGGAAAGGCCATTATTCTTCCATTTTGCAGAAGAGAGAACGGAGACCTAGTGAGGTTGGCACAAGGGAATATAGTGAGTTCCTTATTTAGTTAGGTGGGTAGTTGAGGTATAAAAGTCACATCTACCTAATTACAATACCTTTGGTCTTAAGAGCTGCTCGTTATAGCCTCATCAAATCACGATCATGTTCCAAATGTTAATATTTATTATATGATGACATCATACCGGTGGAAAATCCCACTAGTTACGGTGAATGGGTTCAACATACAAACACACAAATCCCTTCATCTGGCCAGAAGTTGCCCTTGGAGGTCGTGGTAAGAAAGGTCTCTGTGCTAAGAAAGCATGCCAGCTAATTTCAAATATATTGTTGGTTTCTTGAAAGAGATTACTTACTGGCTATTACCGAACAGTCTGAGAGCCATGTGCCGAAAACACATTTATTTCCCAAACTCAGAGATGAACAAGTGAGCCAAAAGCATGGGATGGTTTTTATGAAAGGAGGAGTTGGTTTGTAATGTTAATTGTTTCACTCGCTTTGCAGAGTTATTCTTAACAGTCTGAATTACTGATGGAGAACCTATCCATGTATTTCATTCAAAAGGGAAGGGTTTGAAGATAAATACTGACATTTGCTTAAACGAGGGTTTAGAATGATAAATCATGGCTCTGCAGTTAAACAAAGAAGATTATTGGCATATTGAAAAGGTTTTTTAAAATTTTTTATTATGTTATGTTAACCACCATACATTACATCATTAGTTTTTGATGTAGTGTTCCATGATTCATTGTTTGCGAAAAGTTTTATTTCAAAATAAAGGATGCATCAGGGTAAGCGGGGTAAGTATGTAGCAATTACTGATATTCTTCTGACTGAAGGTTCTGTCGATAAACCTTGGCTAGTTGATCGTTAACTATAATTCAAGAGTGAGAGATTTTTCTTTTTCTTTTTTTTTTTTTTAAAGATTTTATTTATTTATTTGAGAGAGAGAGAATGAGAGAGAGAGAACACATGAGAGGGGATAGGGTCAGAGAACGAAGCAGACTCCCTGCCGAGCAGGGAGCCTGATGCGGGACTCGATCCGGGGACTCCAGGATCATGACCTGAGCCGAAGGCAGTCGCTTAACCAACTGAGCCACCCAGGCGCCCCGAGATTTTTCTTTTTCAATGAGAAGGATATTGGGGATAGCAGTGGGACTGGGACAATGGGATCCATAATTTGAATAAAAATTAGGACATATGATCTGAAATGTGCTTTGATGCCGATTCCTGTTTTCAAACATTCTCTTTGTTAGATTATCCTGAAAAGCCTATGACATATGTAGTTTTAGTCATTAATAATGCTACTTAAAACATGGCACATGTCAGCATTTTTTTAGAACTATGAATTGTACATCCAGCCCAGCATTCTTCATATTGTGTAACATGCCTCTTAAATGTAAAATTCGTAGCATGTATGGCCCTCTTTTTTTTTTTTTTTTTAAGATTTTATTTATTTATTTGTCAGAGAGAGAGAAAGCACAAGCAGGGGGAGCGACAGGCAGAAGGAGAAGTAGGCTTCCCACTGAGCAAGGAGCCTGATGCGGGACTCATCTCAGGACCCTGGGATCATGATCTGAGCTGAAGGCAGAGGCTTAACCTACTGAGTCACCCACATGTCTCATGTATGGCCCTCTTTATATAATTAATTATCTTCTTTCAATTTTACTTTAAAATGTGTTAATATAGTCTGTGACCTCAAAAAATGCTCACAAAAAGCAGGTTAGAAGAAAATGAAACACTTTCATAGAAAACATATCAAAAGGATACCCCTTTTTTAAAAAGATACCTTTAATTATTAAACATGTAAGAGATGTTTTTGCAAAAATTTTGCATTTCAGGGGCGCCTGGTGGCTCAGTTGGTTAAGCGACTGCCTTCGGCTCAGGTCATGATCCTGAGTCCCTGGATCGAGTCCCGCATCGGGCTTCCTGCTCGGCAGGGAGTCTGCTTCTCCCTCTGACCCTCCCCCCTCTCATGTGCTCTCTCTCATTCTCTCTCTCTCTCTCAAATAAATAAATAAATAAATAAATAAATAAATAAATAAATAAAATTGTGCATTTCAAATAAATCAACTTCATAAAATATTTGAGAGTTAAAGAGTGGGCAATTTCCTTGTAAGTTCCATGAAAAAAATCACGTGTGAGCACTACCAAAGCACTCACTTGACACAATGGTATGATATGCTTTGCCTAATAAAATATATATATATGATATGTATACTACACTCTTGGCTTTGGCTGCTTGGCAGAACATTCTTTATTATACTTTTAAGCTTTCCACAAAATTGCCTACATTCTTTTCACAATTTAATAATTCCCTGAACAATAGGTGGGGAATTATTGCATCCTTAATAATAATTTTGTCTCCAAGATTTATCATTATGATTCAAATAAAAATATAAAATAAAATAAAAAATATTTCTCTAACTTTAAAAATACTTTATTCCTATTAGTGATCTATCCAAAAAATATTGCAATGGGTTCAGAATATTTTAGTTTGAATTTTCTCAGAAGTAAACTGAGAAACAATTCAATTGCCAGGAGTGTATTTTGAAAATGACTCCAAGAGATCCCGGTGGAAAGAGGTAAGACCACAAAGGGAAAGAAATCAATAAATACTGCCTTACCAAATAAATCATTACTGTGGGCAACAGGAACCTAGTTTCTAGGAGGATCTACAGGACACAGTAAAAGACAACTGTCAGAGTTTTCACCTTGGAGGGCAGGGAGTGGGGAACTTAAACATCAGTGCTGTGATGGTTTATCTTATGTGTCCAGTTAGCTAGGCTAGAGTGCCCAGATGTGGGTCAAATACCAGTCTAAATGTTGCTGTGAAGGTATTTTGTCTTTTTTGGGATATGAATAACATTTAATTTATTTCATTTTTTAAAAGATTTTGTTTGTTTATTTGAGAAAGAGAGAAGTTGAGAGAAGGAGTAGGAGGAGGGGCAGAGGGAGAAGCAGACTCCCTGTGGGGCAGGAGCCTGACACGGGACTCGATCCCAGGACCCTGGGATCATGACCTGAGCTGAAGGCAGACACTTGACCAACTGAGCCACCCAGGTGCCCTAGATATGAATAACATTTATTTATTTTTTTTTAAGATTTTATTTATTTATTTGACAGAGAGAGACACAGCGAGAGAGGAAACACAAGCAGGAGGAGCAGGAGAGGAAGAAGCAGGCTTCCCACTGAGCAGGGAGCCCGATGCGGGGCTCGATTCCAGGACCCTGGGATCATGACCTGAGTCGAAGGCAGACGCTTAACTACTGAGCCACCCAGGCACCCCGATATGAATAACATTTAAATCAGTAGCCTGAGTAAAGCAAATTATCTTCCATAATGTGGGTGGGCCTCATCCAATCAGTTGAAGGTCTTCAGAGAAAAAGACCACCAGTAGACCGCTTTTTGACTCAAGCTGCAATATCAACTCTTCCCTGGATTTCCAACCTGCTGGCCTGCTCTCCAGATTTCAGACTTGCCAGTCCCACAATCACGTGAGCCAATTTCTTAAAATCTCTCTCTCTCCACATACACACACACACACACACACGTGCAAACATGCGTGCACACACACACCCTCTTGGTTCTGTTCTCTGGAGAACCTTGACTAATGCAAATACTCTTCAGTCTTAGTATTTGGTTGAGGGCTTTTTTAGGCAAAGAAGTACAGGCTAGCCATGAAATGAGGGGAGGGGATGAGGGCAGGCTGCCAAGAGTGGCTGCTACACTCTGCCTCCCATTCCTGAAGCCCAAATAATTAGGATCCAGGGACAGTGACTTCCAGGGGGTCCATGGTGGAGACCACATGATACCACACAGAAATGTGGATCCAAGCAAAGAAAAGAAAAGCACTGGAAATGATTTGAAAATGAGGGCAATTATCAAAGGTATTTTTTTCTTATTTTTAATCCCTGTATAAGGTAACTGATTATCTAAAGCAAATATACATAGATACCATAGTACCAATGCACTGTGGTATCTAGAACATCTGTAGGAATAAAATGTACAACAAAAATTGCATACACAATGGGAGTTTGAAATGAAAGTATATGCTGTTGGACTCAAAATATAATTCAAAATATAATTCAAAAATAATATTTTTGAAGTAGACACTGATCCATTAAAGATGTAAACTGTAAACCTTAGAGCAACCACTACAAAAATAAAATAGGAGATACACCTTCTAAGGCAATGGTGGATAAAACAGACATGTAGGGCGCCTGGGTGGCTCAGTCATTAAGCGTCTGCCTTCAGCTCAGGCCAGGATCCCAGGGTCCTGGGATCGAGCCCCGCATCGGGCTCCCTGCTCAGCGGGAAGCCTGCTTCTCCCTCTCCCACTCCCCCTATGTGTGTTCCTGCTCTCACTATCTCTCTCTCTGTCAAATAAATAAATAAAATCTTTAAAAAAAACAAAACAAAACAAAACAGACATGTAAAAAATAATACTCAATTCAAGTACAAGAAGGCAGAGTTTGGGGGAAAAGAAACAGATGGGACACATAAAAACAAATAGGAAAATATAATGTTGGATTAGAGCCATCTAATATTAGCCCTAATACACATATGCATCTCTATATAATATACATATATAGTACATGTACATATACACATATGTAATATATGATATAAATATGTAATATACATATATACATAATTCAATAAAATATACATCCTCTATTGGTCTAGTAGATGGCTATAATCAAAACAATTCACAGTAACAAATGTTGGCATGCATATGGAGAAACTGGGCCCCTTACACATTGCTTGTGGGAATGTAAAATGACATTGCCATTTTGAAAAACAGCTTGCAAAATTCCTCAAAATATTAAATACAGAGTTACCATGTGACCCATCTATTCTGCTCTTAATGAAAACATATGTCCACATAAATAACTGTACATAAATACTCACAGCAACATTATTCATGATAGCCTCAAAGTGGGAACAATCCAGATGCCCATCAACTGATGAATGGATAAACAAGTTATGATATATTCATACAGTGGCGTATTATCTGGCAATAAAAAAGAATGAAATCCTGATACAGGTAATGACATAGCTGAACCTTAAAAACACGGTGCTAAGTGAGAGAAGGCAGTCACAAATGAGCACAATTTGTAAGATTCTATTTATGTGAAACCTTCAGAATACACAGATATAAAGACAGAAAGTTGATTAGTGGTGCACAGGGCTGGTGTGGGATGGAGGATGGGCAGTGACGGTTAATGGGTTACAAGATCTGGAGGAGGTAATAAAAATGTTCTAAAATTGGACTGTGATGATGTTTGCACAACTCCGTAAATATACTAAAACCCATTGACTTTTACACTCGAAAGGGGTCAATTATATGGTGTGTGAATTAAATCTCAATAGCTATTTTTCTAAAAAAAAAAAAGGACAGATTGTCAAATTGGTTAAAAAAGCAAGACTCAACTTCATGCTTCCTATAAGAAAACACTTGAAATATAAGGATGGCAGGTGGTGAGAGATGAGGCAGCAGAGGTAAGCAAGCACAGATGACATACTACCTTGTATACGATATTGAAGAGCTGGGATTTTATAAAGAGGGACATAGGGATTTCACAGACAGGTTTTAAGTGGAGTAGAAATGCAACTAGCAGGGCCATGACTTGATGCTTAACAAAATTTAAGGAGGCCCTCGATCTCGGGGCCATGGACTGCAGACAGCCTCTGATTCTGAATGCCCCCTTTGAGGTGCTATCCTAAGTGATAGGGTGCCTCACCTTTGTTCTGGCCCTGGCAATCAGGGACACACTTTAGAAGGAGCCCGCTTGGGACTCTACAAGGTGGAGAATTAAGAATTAGGAATGAAAAATCAGAGGCAGAGAGATCAGAAAAGATTTGTTCATTTATTTTACACGTGTGCATACTTGCTATGTGGTAAAGAGAAAGCCTTTTATTGGAGGCTCCACTTCTCAATAAAGCTTTACTTTCATGGAGTCTACCTTCTGATTCTGGAAGGGGAAGACAGGTAACAGAAAACTTACACTAAGAAATAAATATGGTAATTCTGAGTGTGTGTTCAGTGCTAAAAAGAGAGCGAAGTAGGGTACTGGGACACCCAGTGACTGGCCGAGCTGGGACGATTTCAGATCAGACCACAGTGACCGTTGTAATTTATTGTGCCAACCAAGACAGTCTGAGAGTGAAATTCAGCGCTGACAGTAATGACATAATTTTGGAAATATTTATTTTTCTAACAATTTTTAAAAGGCAAATACTGTCTTGAAAAATAAAATGACACATATCCAGGGGCAGAGCAAGATGGCAGAGGAGTAGGAGACCTGGATTTCATCTCCTCTCAGGAATTCAGCTGGATAGGGATCAAACCATTCTGAACACCTACAAACTCAACAGGAGATCAAAGAAAAGAATAGCAACAACTCTCTGAACAGAAAAGCGACCACTTTCTGGAAGGTAGGACGTGCGGAGAAGTGAATCCGAGGCGATATTCGGGAGGATAGACGGCGGGGGAGGGGCCTCCGTCAGCCGTTTCTGGCAAGTGACAGAGCCTCAGAGCAAAAAATAATCAGAACTTTTAGAAGTCTGCTCCGCTGAGGGATGTCAATCCAGTGGCTAAGCGGGGGGTGTAACCCTCGTAGGACAGCGTGGCCTCAGGACCCTCGGGGTCACAGAAAGACCGGGGGTGCCTGAGTGCTGCAGAGCTCCCAGGTATCAGAGCGGGGAAGCCGGCTGCAGAGACGGAGCCGAGGTGCGGGCTCTCAGCTCGGGGTTGCCATAAACCGTGATCCGCGGCACAGTCGGGCCCCTGCTCCTCCAGCAGGGACCCAACAAGCGGCAGATCCGGGGAGACTCCCCTTCCTCCCCCGGGAGGAGCCGCGCGGGAGTGCACCGCAGGGATCTGCTGGGTTTGGAGACTCCACCCGGGGTCGGGTGCCGGAGATAGAAATGCGCGGTCATAGGCCAGGTGAGCACGGAGTGCGGCAGGAGACCGGGGAGACGGGAGTGACTGACGGCTTTTCTCTGGGGGCTCACTGAGGAGCGGGGCCCCGAGTTCTCGGCTCCTCCGGGGCAGAGATTGGGAGGCCGCCATTTTCACTCTCTGCCTCCAAAGCTGTACGGAAAGCTCGCAGGGAACAAAAGCTCCAGAGAGCAAACCCGAGCAGATTACTTAGCACGGACAGGGCAAGGGCGGGGCAATTCCGCCTCCGGCAAAGACATTTGGGAACCACAGCAACAGGCCCCTCCCCCAGAAGATGAGCGAGAACAGCCAGCCAAGACCAAGTTTACCGATCAATGAGAACGGCAGAACTCCGGTGCTAGGGGAATACCGCACGTAGAATCCATGGCTTTTTTACCATGATTCTTTAGTCTTTCAAAGTTAATTTTTTTTTAACTGTCTTTTTTTCTTTTTTTTTTTTTTTGAATTTTTCTTTTTCCCTTTTTTAACCAACATCTTATCAATACCTTTTTTAAAAAACATTTTTATTTTTCATTTTTAGAGTCATATTCTATCCCTTCATAGTAGTTACCCATATTTTTGGCATATATATATAAGTTGTTCTCTCTTTAAAATTTTGAGATAGATTCTTCCAACAGATCAAAATATACCCTAAATCTCTAGTGTATGGTTTTTTTCTACTCCCCTGCCTGATCACATTCTCTCCCTTTTTTGTTCTTTTTTTTTTTTTTAAATCCTCTTCTTTCTTTTTTCAAACAACTTCTTATCAATTCCTTTTATAAATTTTTTTTATAATTTTCATCTTAATAGTCATAATTTTCCATCCCTTCATCATATCAACCCTTATTTTTGTACATATATAAGTTTTTCTTTCTTTAAAATTTTGGGAGGCACTTTATTCTAACAAACCAAAGTACACCCAAAATCTAGTGTGTGGCAATGATCTATATACCAGCCTGATCATATTTGATCACATTCTGTTTTTGTTTTGTTCTGTTTTTGTTTGTTTTTATCTTTATCTTTATCTTTTTCTTTTTTCTCTCTTTCCCTTTCTTTTCCCACTGCTTCAGGTCTTTTCTGATTTGTTTAGAGTATATTTTCTGGGGACATTGTTACCCTGCTAGCATTTTGTTCTCTCATTAAGCTATTCTCCTCTGCACAAAATGACAAGACGGAAAAAATCACCTCAACAAAAAGAACAAGAGGTAGTACCGACTGCCAGGGACCTACTCAATACAGACATTAGTATGATGTCAGATCTAGAGTTCAGAATCATCACTTTAAAGATACTAGCTGGGCTTGAAAAAAGCATGGAAGTTATTAGAGAAACCCTTTCTGGAGAAGTAAAAGAACTAAAATCTAACCAAGTAGAAATCAAAAAGGCTATTAATGAGGTGCAATCAAAAATGGGGGCACTAACTGCTAGGATAAATGAGGAAGAAGAGAGAAACAGTGATATAGAAGACCAAATGATGGAAAATAAAGAAGCTGAGAAAAAGAAAGATCAACAACTACTGGATCACGAGGGCAGAATTCGAGAGATAAGCGATACCATAAGACGAAACAACATTAGAATAATTGGGATCCCAGAAGAAGAAGAAAGAGAGAGAGGGGCAGAAGGTATAATGGAGCAAATTATAGCAGAGAACTTCCCTAATTTGGGGAAGGAAACAGGCATCAAAATCCAGGAAGCACAGAGAACCCCTCTCAAAATCAGTAAAAATAGGTCAACACCCCGACATCTAATAGTAAAACTTACAAGTCTCATAGACAAAGAGAAAATCCTGAAAGCAGCTCAGGAGAAAAAATATGTAACCTACAATGGTAGGAACATTAGATTGGCAACAGACCTATCCTCAGAGACCAGGCAGGCCAGAAAGGACTGGCAGGATATCTTCAGAGCACTAAATGAGAAAAATATGCAGCCAAGAATACTATATCCAGCTAGGCTGTCATTGAAAATAGAAGGAGAGATAAAAAGCTTCCAGGACAAACAAAAACTAAAGGAATTTGCAAACACAAAGCCAGCCCTACAAGAAATATTGAAAGGGGTCATCTAAGCAAAGAGAGAGCCTAAAAGCAACATAGACCAGAAAGGAACACAGACAATATACAGTAACAGTCACCTTACAGGCAATACAATGGCACTAAATTCATATCTTTCAATAGTTACCCTGAACGTAAATGGGCTAAATGCCCCAATCAAAAGACACAGGCTATGAGATAGGATAAAAAAACAGGACCCATCGATATGCTGTCTGCAAGAGACTCATTTTAGAACCAAAGACACCCCCAGATTGACAGTGAGGGGGTAGAAAACCATTTACCATGCTAATGGACACCAAAAGAAAGCTGGGGTGGCAATCCTTATATCAGACAAATTAGATTTTAAACCAAAGACTGTAATAAGAGATGAGGAAGGACACTACATCCTACTTAAAGGGTCTATCCAACAAGAAGATTTAACAATTGTAAATATCTATGCCCCTAACATGGGAGCAGCCAATTTATAAGCCAATTAATAACAAAAGCAAAGAAACACATTGACAGCAATACAATAATATAGGGGGACTTTAACACCCCCCTCACTGAAATAGACAGATCATCTAAGCAAAAGACCAACAAGGAAATAAAGACTTTAAATGACACACTGGACCAAATGGACTTCACAGACATATTCAGAACATTCCATCCCAAAGCAACGGAATACACATTCTTCTCTAGTGCTCATGGAACATTCTCCAGAATAGATCACATCCTAGGTCACAAATCAGGTCTCAACTGGCACCAAAAGATTGGGATCATTCCCTGCCTATATTCAGACCACAATGCTTTGAAACTAGAACTCAATCACAAGAGGAGAGTCAGAAAGAACTCAAATACATGGAGGCTAAAGAGTATCCTACTGAAGAATGAATGGGTCAACCAGTAAATTAAAGAAGAATTAAAAAAATTCATGGAAACCAATGAAAATGAAAACACAACTGTTCAAAATCTTTGGGATGCAGCAAAGGCAGTCCTAAGAGGAAAGTATAGAGCAATACAAGCCTTTCTCAAGAAACAAGAAAGGTCTCAAGTACACAACCTAACCCTACACCTAAAGGAGCTGGAAAGAAGCCTAAACCCAGCAGGAGAAGAGAAATCATAAAGATCAGAGCAGAAATCAATGAAATAGAAACTAAAAGAACAGTAGAACAGATCAACGAAACTAGGAGCTGGTTCTTTGAAAGAATTAACAAGATTGATAAACCCCTGGCCAGACTTATCAAAAAGAAAAGAGAAATGACCCAAATCAACAAAATCATGAATGAAAGAGGAGAGATCACAACCAACACCAAAGAAATACAAACAATTATAAGAACATATTATGAGCAACTCTATGCCAGCAAATTAGATAATCTGGAAGAAATGGATGCATTTCTAGAGATGCATCAACTACCAAAACTGAACCAGGAAGAAACAGAAAACCTGAACAGACCTATAACCACTAAGGAAATTGAAGCAGTCATCAAAAATCTCCCAACAAACAAAAGCCCAGGGCCAGATGGCTTCCCAGGGGAATTCTACCAAACATTTCAAGAAG
The DNA here is from genome assembly GCF_011800145.1 of Mirounga leonina. Classification (NCBI taxonomy): domain Eukaryota; kingdom Metazoa; phylum Chordata; class Mammalia; order Carnivora; family Phocidae; genus Mirounga; species Mirounga leonina. The sequence goes on from NW_023270466.1 coordinate 4,532,066, forward strand.
AATTAATACCTATTCTTCTGGAACTGTTCCAAAAAATAGAAATGGAAGGAAAACTTCCAATTCATTTTATGAGGCCAGCATTACCTTGATCCCAAAACCAGACAAAGACCCCATCAAAAATGAGAATTACAGACCAATATCCCTGATGAACATGGATGCAAAAATTCTCACCAAAATACTAGCCAATAGGATCCAACAGTACATGAAAAGGATTATTCACCACGACCAAGTGGGATTTATCCCTGGGCTGCAAGGTTGGTTCAACATCCGCAAATCAATCAACGTGATCAATACATTAACAAAAGAAAGAACAAGAACCATATGATCCTCTCAATAGATGCAGAAAAAGCATTTGACAAAGTACAGCATCCTTTCTTAATCAAAACTCTTCAGAGTATAGGGATAGAGGGTACATACCTCAATATCATAAAAGCCATCGATGGAAAACCTATAGCGAATATCATTCTCAATGGGGAAAAACTGAGAGCTTTCCCCCTAAGGTCAGGAACGTGGCAGGGATATCCACTATCACCACTGCTATTCAACATAGTATTAGAAGTCCTAGCCACAGCAATCAGACAACAAAAAGAAATCAAAGGCATCCAAATCGGCAAAGAAGAAGTCAAACTCTCACTCTTTGCAGATGATATGATACTTTATGTGGAAAACCCCAAAGACTCCACCCCAAAACTGCTAGAACTCATACAGGAATTCAGTAAAGTGGCAGGATATAAAATCAATGCACAGAAGTCAGTGGCATTCCTATACACCAACAACAAGACAGAAGAAAGAGAAATTAAGGAGTTGATCCCATTTACAATTGCACCCAAAACCATAAGATACCTAGGAATAAATCTAACCAAAGAGGCAAAGAATCTGTACTCAGAAAACTATAAAATACTCATGAAAGAAATTGAGGAAGACACAAAGAAATGGAAAAACGTTCCATGCTCATGGATTGGAAGAACAAATATGGTGAAGATGTCAATGCTACCTAGAGCAATCTACACATTCAGTGCAATCCCCATCAAAATACCATCCACTTTTTTCAAAGAAATGGAACAAATATAATCCTAAAATTTGTATGGAACCAGAAAAGACCCCGCATAGCCAGAGGAATGTAGAAAAAGAAAAGCAAAGCTGGCGGCATCACAATTCCGGACTTCAAGCTATATTACAAAGCTGTAATCATCAAGACTGTATGGTACTGGCACAAAAACATGCACATAGATCAATGGAACAGAATAGAGAGCCCAGAAATGGACCTTCAACTGTATGGTCAACTAATCTTCGACAAAGCAGGAAAGAATGTCCAATGGAAAAAAGACAGTCTCTTCAACAAATGGTGTTGGGAAACTTGGATAGCCACATGCAGAAGAATAAAACTAGAGCACTTCCTTACACCACACACAAAAATAGACTCCAAATGGTTGAAAGACCTCAATGTGAGACAGGAGTCCATCCAAATCCTAAAGGAGAACACAGGCAGCAACCTCTTCGACCTCAGCCGCAGCAACTTCCTCCTAGAAACATCGCCAAAGGCAAGGGAAGCAAGGGCAAAAATGAACTATTGGGACTTCATCAAGATAAAAAGCTTTTGCACAGCAAAGGAAACAGTCAACAAAACCAAAAGAGAACCGAAGAATGGGAGAAGATATTTGCAAATGACATATCAGATAAAGGGCTAGTATCCAAAAATCTCATAAAGAACTCATCAAACTCAACACCCAAAGAACAAAGAATCCAATCAAGAAATGGGCAGAAGACATGAACAGACGTTTTTCCAAAGAAGACATCCAAATGGCCAACAGACACATGAAAAAGTGCTCAATATCACTCGGCATCAGGGAAATCCAAATCAAAACCTCAATGAGATACCACCTCACACCAGTCAGAATGGCTAAAATTAACAAGTCAGGAAATGACAGATGTTGGCGGGGATGCGGAGAAAGGGGAACCCTCCCACACTGCTGGTGGGAATGCAAGCTGGTGCAGCCACTCTGGAAAACAGTATGGAGGTTCCTCAAAAAGTTGAAAATAGAGCTACCATATGATCCAGCAATTGCACTAGTGGGTATTTACCCCAAAGATACAAAAGTAGGGATCCAAAAGGGTACATGCACCCCGATGTTTATAGCAGCAATGTCCACAATAGCCAAACTGTGGAAAGAGCCAAGATGTCCATCGACAGATGAATGGATAAAGAAGAGGTGGTATATATATACAATGGAATATTATGGAGCCATCAAAAGGAATGAGATCTTGCCATTTGCAATGATGTGGATGGAACTGGAGGGTATTATGCTGAGCGAAATAAGTCAATCAGAAGACATGTATCACATGACCTCACTGACATGAGGAATTCTTAATCTCAGGAAACAAACGGAGGTTTGCTGGAGTGGGGGGTGGGGTGGAGGGATGGGGTGACTGGGTGATAGACACTGGGGAGGGTATGTGCTCTGGTAAGTGCTGTGAATTGTGCAAGACTGTTGAATCTCACATCTGTACCTCTGAAACAAATAATGCAATATATGTTAAGAAAAAAAAAAAAAAGAAGAATATAGCAGGAGGGGAAGAATGAAGGGGGGGATCATAGGGGTAGACAAACCTTGAGAGACGATGGACTCTGAAAAACAAACTGAGGTTTCTAGAGGGGAGGGGGGTGGGAGGATGGGTTAGCCTGGTGATGGGTATTGAGGAGGGCACATTCTGCGTGGAGCACTGGGTGTTATGCACAAACAATGAATCATGGAACACTACATCTAAAACTAATGATGTAATGTATGGGGATTAACATAACAATAAAAAATTTTTTTAAAAAATGACACATATCCATAGAGAGTAAGTCAAAATTTAAGTCTTTATATTCATTGTCTGAACTTAAAAAGAACAAAACTATTCTTAGAAATATATTTATTTTCTTTAATCTTAGATATATCTCTATTACTGTGTCACTAGTATTTTTCTAAAGATTGTTTTAAAATAGACTTGGAGATCATTTAAATAGTCTTACTTTATCTCTACAAGTGCTTGCTGTCTCCGTCAAATTTGCATTTTATGGTGAACTAATTTGAAATTGTTGAAATCTTCAAATATCTCATATCCATGGATGATCCTATTTTTAATGGGGGGGAGGGGATCTCTCTCATGTTAAATGAAGGTATTTTCAATTCTATTGTTTTCTTGTTGTTGTTGTTGTTGTTATGGAAATGTGTAACCTGCCTGCATAGTTGGCTCCATTAGCAGAAGAACTGAGCAAACAGGTAAATAGTGCTACTTCAAATAGAAAATCAGCTGCATTAATTCCAATAATGATTTGATTTTTTCATCCAACTCATGGAAACAAAGTAAAGCATTTCTAAAGTTCATTCTGTCTCAGGTGAAACATATCTCACTGTTGGGAATACTACTGAAATTCACTTTAAAAAAAGTCCCACATGAAAGATAAAAATATTTGTTTTTGCAGTGTTAACATAAATACAGATTTTGGTTGGAGCGCAAATTAGCTTCCTATTGCTGCGTAAAAAAGCACACAAACTTAGTGGCTTAAAGTGACATAAATGTATTATCTTACAGTTCTGTAGGTCAGAAGTCTCACTGAGTTAAGATTAGAGTTGCCACAGTTATAATCCATCTGGAGGCTCCAGGGGAAGTTGAATTTCTTTGCCTTTTCCAGCTTTAAGAGGCCATCTGTATTCCTTGGCCTGAGGCCCCTCCTCCTTCTTCAGAGCAGGTGGTGCAGCACCTGCAAATCTCTCTGACTCTTACCTCCACTCGTATCATCAAATCTTTTTCAGCATCCCTCTTATAAGGACTCTTGTGATGACACTGAGTCCACTGGATAATCCAGGGTTATCTCCCCCTCTCAGGGTTATAACCTTAATCACATCTGCAAAGTCCCATTTGCCGGGTAGGGTAACAGATTCATGGGTTTCAGGGATTAGGACATGGACATCTTTTGGGGGCAGGCATCACTCTGCCTACTTCCAAATCCTGTTTCCACTAAGAAACCTATGGGGCAGAAATGTCCTTGGGAAAAGTTGGGTGTGCACATAATTTACAATTTCAGTCTTTTTTAAAAAGAATTCTTGATATTTGAAGTCTTCTCCAAATGGTCACTGGTATCACTTTGACCCTGTAGTGGATGGTAAATATTGACATTTGTGTAAGTTTGCACATTCCTCAACTTTTCTGAGAGATGGAAATGTGGTACTAGATTTTTTCATGAAACACTCATTTTCAGTTTTGTGAATTTGCTTTTGAGCTTATTGCTGCTGAAAGGATTTACTGAAAAATAAAAATGTATTGCCAAACATTACAGTGTACACACAGGTGAAGATTGAACTCATACAATAAATGATACAGCTCTAGCAAGAACATGTGATCTCTGGGCGCCTCGGTGGCTCAGACAGTTGAGTGTCTGCCTTCTGCTCAGGTCATGATCTCTGGGTCCTGGGATCAAGCCCCACGTCAGGCTCCCTGCTCAGTGGGGAGTCTGCTTCTCCCTCTTCTTTTGCCTCTCCCCACCACTCGTGCTCTCTCTCTGTCAAATGAATAAATAAAATCTTAAAAAAAAAGAACTTGTGATATTTCTCTACCCCTTCTGCAGTAGGACTGCTTGCCAGTTATTGCTTGCACACATTTCTTCACGCTTAGTGTAGAACTTCCCACCTTTCTTTTTATTCTGCTGACTAATGGCCTGGTAGCCTTGTGCATCCTGCAGGCTGGGACACAAGCCGTGGCACCCCTGGCCAAGTGTAGGCAAGGGCAGCCGCTTTGTGACTTCTCCCACCAATGCTCAATAATTGGGAAATTAGCTTCCTGAGCACACTTTGTTTTATCAGGGGGCCCCCCACATTTGTGCTTGACATGGAGGTGTCAGTAGGTTGCTTCTGGAAAGGGTCAGGAAAAGAGTGATCTCTGGGAGTCTTTCAGATTTGATTACAAATTATAGTGAGAACTCTCCTCACTGTATGGGAGCCTCCCAGGTTACCAGACAGACCAGGCCATGGCAGAAGCTGACAGAACAAAATGGAGGCCAATCACACATATCCTAGATAAGTTTTTGTTTCTACTACTACTACTAATACTTGGCTAAAAAATTAAAAATCTGGCACAAATGCTACGTCAAACAGGAATCCAGGACAAAAAGCATAGATGAGGATGTCCCAGGCTAAGTGGGATTTATGATGAGCCTAGCTAGTGGGATTTATGATGACCCTAGCCCTGATGGCAGGGCTCTCTGAGGAGGCAGTGAGCAGAGACCTGAAGAGAAGGAGCCAATGCACAGTGATCTCATGGAGAAGGAACATGAAGTGCAGATATCCTCAGTACAAAGGACCAAAGTGTGTGGCTGGGGCAGAGGTAATGGGGAGAGGTCATGGGTAGGAAATGAGGGTGGAAGGGCAGGCACGTCAGATAATGCAGGGTCTAAGAGACCATACAAGGAGATTCGATTTTATTCCGAGTGGAAAGCCAGTCCAGGAGAGGGACACAATACATTTCAGAATGATCACCCTGGTTATTTTATGGAGACGGGTCACCAGGTGGTGGCAGGAGCAAAAACAAGGAAGTTGTTGCAGCATTTGAGGCAAAATCTGTGGCTGGGACCCGAGTGGTGTAATAGAGAAGGGGAGAAATGCTCAGATCTGGAATATATTTTGAAGGTGAGTTTCAGAGAATTTGCTTATAGATCAGATGCAGGTAGGGATAGAGAGAAGATAGACTCCAAGTTTTTTGCCCTGAGACTCTGGAATGGATGGTAATGCCATTTCCTGGAATGGGAAAGCCAGAGGTGGGAGCAAGGTTTGCTAGCTTGTTTGTTGTTTTGAGGGAGGAAGAAATCCAGAAACTGGTGTAAGAATGAGGATAGACAACGACAGTAGACTCAGGCAAATGGGGGTGCTTGGTAAAGAAGTGACAGGGCTTGCTTCTGGATGTGATGTTGAGGAAAAAGGGAGGGGGGAGTGGAATGAAGAATCGAGGACAATGTCCAGGGTCTGCTTAGGCATGTGGGTGGATAAATCTCAGAACAAGAGCTTATGGTTTAAACTTCCAAATTTTCACGTACTCCTGGGATATCCAGGTGGCAAATCCCTGGATGCTTTGCAGATGAAAATATCTGAAGCTCAAGAGAGCTATCTTGATGGACTGGAGAAATTTAGGGAGACTGGGGCATACAGATGGGAAAAGGATCATAAAGTTTGTACTGGGAAATGGGGAAAAAGATTGGAACAGTGGCGGGGAAAGAGGGTAGATTCCTGACGGGGCCTGAGCATCCAAGCCCTTGTGAGGTAATGTAAGGCCACCTCTGGCCTTAGAGAACAAAATAGAGAGAGACTGAGAGAGATGGATGGAGGGAAGGAGGAAGAGATAATTGGGAACAATTATGTTTATTTTAGCATTTTGCTTAAGGCTGGCCTTCAAGCAGAGATGATGAATGGCATTGATTTATCAGTGTTTCTCAAACTGGTCTTTGTCCTCCCCCAGACCTACTGATTTAGAACCTTCTGGAGTGGGGCAGGGTAGGCAGTTTATATCACCGGTGGATACTAAAGCTTGTGAATAATGGTGCCAAAGTTTAGGATGTCAATGAAGGTCTCAGGTCCTGATGCAAATTTATTGAGCTGTTCACGCCTTACACATGCTGAGGGCTCTGTGCTGTTGACTCACAGATAGATGTATTTTTAGATCACATCACAAAAGTCCTCATAGTCCAGTGAGCCTTGAACTTGTCTGATCGTGAGAATCATCTGGGACCCTTGTTTAAAAATACACATTTCCAAGACAATTCCCTAGAAATTCTGATTCAACGATGTCTGGATCTGTGCATTTAACAAGTTGTCCCCAGGCAATGCTCATAATTCAGCAAGGTTGGGAAACATTGCTTTAGTCAAAGTATTTTTTGTCTCATATGTGAAAATCTAGGAGCAGATCAGAAGCAAAGGGCAAACAAACCCCCAGCTGAAGAAGCAAAATAATACCCAAAGTCTTCCAGATGTTTCCCTGTTTATGAAGTGAATTCTGGTTTCATTAGCTGCCTTACTCTCATTTATGCCTCTGGTTGAGTCAAGTGTTGAGATAATAAAGTACTATGAAGACAATGATGAGAATTGTTACTTAGATTATCCAATAAATAAATGGACTAAGAAGAAGAAGACATAAGAGAGATGAAGGGAGCAAGGAAAGTACAAAATTCTAAACTCATTTCATTAAAGAGTAAGTAGAAGGAGTTTTATGAGCTGAACACGATGTCAAAGTTACTCTGCTCCATACAGTTCTTCTCTTATTCCCATTTACCGAGTCATTTCTCAGCTTTCTTACAGATACATCATTTCACTAATTTATAATCCCTCACCAAATCACACTAACACAAAGAGATCTACTAACCTTCCTCAAATCTACACTGTTTTGCTCCAAACTTCCTCCTCCCAGGTGAACATGCATTTGGGAGTTGGTTAAGGTATGCATCTCCAACAAATATACTCCTGGTTCAGACAGCAAATGGTCAGCTAATAGGTTTGAATAGCAAGGGAGGCAGCTTATTTGAGTCAATATGGAGACCAAATAGAAATTCTTTGCAAAGAATTTATCCAAAAATTTGTCCTACTCTTTTTAGCTACTGAGTTCCGATGGTGAGAATTTGGAGAGCGGGGATGGAGGGAGCAAGGGATTACCATAATTGATCATCAGTGAAGACTACAGTGACATGGTGTCAAGCACTGTGCATAAGGTGAATATTTGAGACCCGAGTTGAATTTATTAGTTGTCATGTATTTGAGAAAACACAAAAATGTTGTCATTTCTAAAACATCCTGTTTTTTTTTTCTAGTCACAGCTGAAAATGACCCTTTGGATTGTCTTAAACATGGTTGAACATGGAAGGAAACTAGATATTTGGCAAATTTTGGCTTCAAGCACTGTCCCCATGGCATTTGCACCAACCACAACATGGAGGCCAGTGACCCTCAATTTCAACTGTGTTTGAAGACCACATCAATGGGTCTTTCATGCAAGCTAATCATAGGCTTGGAATTCTGTGGTGTTTCTCCTTCATCTTCTCCTTTAAAATATCCTTATCCTTTCTCTCCTTCACATACAGTATTGTTTACACATGCCCAGCTCTGATGCACAATATGTTTTATTTTTAAAAAAATAAATGATTGATAAATAATGTAACACATACAGTGGAATAATATTCAGTGAGAATGATAAGGTAGATATTTATTTACTGACACAAAAATTATTGAATGCATATTATTTGAAAACAAACTAGTTCAAAACAATAATGGATCTATTGTTAGCATATTCACACATTCATATACATTCAAGATTTTCAAATACATTTGCCTACTGTTAATATCTAACTTACCTAGGTGGTGAGACTGTGGACATTATACATTTTCTTTCTCTTTCCTTTTTAAATTTATGATGTTGAACTTTTCTATAATTGCTTACAAAGAAAAATAACTATTTGTATTTATATGTTAAAAAGAGCATTTACCCAGATTAACTTTGTATGTTGACATCTAGGAAAACAGGGAAAAGCTAATGAGGTAGTGAAATCTCTCTGTTCCAGCTTTGTGGGGTTTTTATTTTATTTTATTTATTTTATTTTATTTTATTAGTTACGTTAGTCACCATACAATACATCATTAGTTTTTGATGTGGTGATCCACGATTCATTGTTTTCATATAACACCCAGTGTTCCATGCAGTATGTGCCCTCCTTAATACCCCTCACCGGGCTGACCCATCCCCCCACCCCCCTACTCTCTAAAACCCTCAGATTGTTTCTCAGAGTCCATAGTCTCTCATGGTTCACCTCTCCCTCTGATTTCCCCCCCTTCATTTTTCACTTCCTTCTTCTAATGTTCTCCATACTATTCCTTATGTTCCACAAATAAGTGAAATCATATGATAATTGACTTTCTCTGTTTGATTTATTTCCCTTAGCATAATCCCCTCCAGTCCCATCCATGTTAATGTAAAAGTTGGGTATTCATCCTTTCTGATGGCTGAGTAATATTCCATTGTATATATGGACCACATCTTTATCCATTCATCTGTTGAAGGGCATCTCAGCTCTTTCCACAGTTTGGCTATTGCAGACATTGCTGCTATGAACATCGGGGTGCATATGGCCCTTCTTCTCACTACATCTGTGTCTTTGGGGTAAATACCCAGTAGTGCAATTCCTGGGTCATAGGGTAACTCTATTTTTAATTTTTTGAGGAACCTCCACACTGTTTTCCAAAGTGGCTGTACCAACTTGCATTCCCACCAACAGTGTAAGAGGGTTCCTCTCTCTCCACAACCTCTCCAACATTTGTTGTTTATTGCCTTGTCAATTTTTGCTATTCTAACTGGTGTAAGGTGGTATCTCAATGTGGTTTTGATTTGAATTTCCTTGATGGCTAATGATGATGAATATTTTTTCATGTCTCTGTTCCATCTTTGAATCACAGTATGTACAGGAAAAATCTAAGAAGCTCAAATGCTCAGTGTTGGTTATATTACCACCTACATGTTGGGCTGATCTTGAAGTGCAGGATTGTAGGAGATGAGGAAAGATGTGCTTTGTAATTTTCTTCCTATGCTGTTGTCTGTTTGGGAATGAATAAATTTATAATCATTTCCTGAACAGTGAATGGAGATGATAAAAAAATCTAACCCTTGGAGCTGTGATAATGATTAAATAGGAGAATATTTTATAATGTGCTCTATAAAAAAATGTTAGATCAGGCTTTTTCTATTGCTTATACCCTGGTTGAGAAGGAAGTAATGCATTAAATCAGCCCCCCATCAACTTATTTCAGGACAAAAAAAGAAGTGTAAATCAGTGTATTAATTAGTCTTACGAGAAAAGCAACCCTAAGAAACAGAAAAGAGAACAGACAAGTGTACACAGAATTACCAGGGTAGAAGCTAAAGCTTGAGTCAGAGGGAATCAAACAAAGACTGTAACATCTCTGTCGCTCCAAACTCTTATGGTTTTTTTTCTTATATAATTCTTTTTCCTCTTTTAAGCTGACAAGATATTGAAGTGTTTAAAGAGGATCATAGTCAAAGTTTAAAGGCAAAACAAATCAAAAAGAAAAACCCTATAGGTATAAGAATAGATTTTCATATCCTTCCACCTGTCCATAAGCAGACAGCTACAGAGACAGGGAATGGGATACAGGTAGAGATCCAAACAGAGTGAAGTGTGACTATAGATTCCTTTGGCTTCATCTACTTTGTGACCTCTAGGTTGCGGATGAATTTCCAAGATTTTAAAGAATGTTACTTTGAGCTACTACAATGAGGATTTTTCACTTGAGAAAAGAAATTTCATTATTTTGTATTTCATTTCTTCTTTAAAAATTTTATTTATCTCCTGAAACCTTTGCCCATGATGAGATCATAAGCCTTGGCGTGAACCACTTGATGTCTGCTTCCAGTTTCCAGGGATCCCATATATACACCATTGTTGGAAACCTGCCTTAAGCTACAGGAAAACATAAACGAATACAATTATATGCAGAATGGTTGGCTGATGTAATAACCAAAGAAGTTACTCGAAGTATTCTAACGATGTAAATGGGTTTAGAGCCAATTCCCTTGATTCAGAATTTGGGATAGTAGAATATTACAAACTTTGTTTTTACTTTACATTCAGTCTCTACTTTATGAAGCATATGTGCAATAGTCCATCTAGTGCAATTATTTCCTGCCATCACCTTAAGATTCTTTCTTACCCCTTTTTGCACTCTTGGTTATTCCTGCCACTTTGATGGCAGAAGGAAGCCAGAAGTTACAAAACAGTATGTTATGTAAGGGTAGCTTATTCTGAAGATAGAGTCAGCTGCTGGGGTGAAAGAAGGGGGTAAGGTTAACCCCTTTGTGTTCCTGTGGCAATGCTTCTATTATTCCATATGCTCTGAGAATTTTTTTACTAATTTTTTCTTAATTTTTGGAGCTCTGAATGGATTGGTGTGGTGTTTATTTCTAGGGTTTTGGGGTGGTGTTTATTTCAGGTTTCTGGGATTTAAGATAACGTCTTTTATAGTTACTGCATGTAAAGTTTTAATTATTTCTAAAAGTACTTATCAAATGAGGGGCATCTGGGTGGCTCAGTCATTAAGTGTCTGCCTTTGGCTCAGGTCATGATCCCAGGGTCCTGGGATCAAGCCCCGCATTGGGCTTCTGCTCGGCGGGAAGCCTGCTTCTCCCTCTCCCACTCCCCTTGTGTTCCCTCTCTTGCTGTGTCTCTCTCTGTCAAATAAATAAATAAAATCTTTTAAAAAATAAATAAATAAAAGTACTTATCAAATGAACTCGGGGCTAGTAGTAGAGGTATAAATACATGATTTTATAAGAGTTATATTTCTTAGATGCATTATTCCATACCATGAAAGTTACAGCAATATACTCACTGCTTAAAAAAAAAAAAAAAAAAAAAAAGGAAGAGAAAAAAGAATCAATGGTGTGTTATAGGTTGAATTCTGTCCCTCAAAAAAATATGCAAAAGTCCTAACTCCCAGGACTTCAGAATGTGAACTGCTTTGGAAACAGGGGTGATTACAGAAGTAACTAGTTAAGGTACAGTGAGGTCATAAAAGTAGGGTGGGCCCCAATCCAGTATGACTGGTAGCTTGTAAGAAAGCACCATGTGAAGACAAAGACACGGAGGAGGCCATGTGACAACAGAGGCAGAGGTTGGCAGGTGCGGCACCATGCCCAGGAACACCAAAGTTTCCCAGCAAACCACAAGAAGCTAGAAGAGAAAGGAAACATTCCCCAAGCAAACATGGCTCTGTGGACACCTAAATATCAGACCTCTAGCCTCCAGAACTGTGACATGGTCAATTTCTATTGTTTTCAATCTAACACACACACAAAGAGCCAAGGCAAAGACTAATGATTTGCTGTTTTAAACCTTCCCATTCTTGGTCTACCAGGCATCTTAGCCCTACATTCCCAGTCTGGTTTGTCAGCCTTCTATAACCCTTCCTGGCATTCAGTTTGTAGTGCATTTAGCAAAATACAGCACCAAGCAATGTGTCAAGCATACCTCATCTGATGGTGCAACACATGCTAGGAAGATTGGATAGCTGTCCCTTTGGTGGGCAGAGAATGGGAACCAGGAGCAAAAGGCACACAGATGACCCATTTTGATTGTCCAGAGAAGAGTTTTGATTTCTCCTGGTATCTAATCAATTTCTGAATGAATAATAATTTCAAGACACTGCTCAAAGTTCACAGAATCAAGGAAGAGATGGTTAAGAGCATGAAGTTTGGAAATGAGTTTTGAGTCCTGTGTTCCTGGCCAGCTATGTGACATCAACCAAGTCACCTAACTTCCCTCCATCCCCATTCTGCCATGTGTAAAGTGGGGATGGAAATTTCTCTGACATAGGATCACCATGATGATTCAATATGGTAATATCTATAAAGTGTTCAGCAAAGTGCCTGGCCCATAGAAAGCATGAGATACATGGGACCTGCTATTATTGCTATTTGTACTCTGTCAATGAGTGAGGCCAAGGCCCAGGCAACACCCTAATCTTCTTGTTAATTGAAGAGAACCCAGTTTCCAACCAGTCAAGTAGAGGCTGTTCCCCCACAATGTGTTGGTTTTATAACATGAAGCTCATGAACAAGCAGTGAACAGGCAAATCTATCACTGTAAAAAAAAAAAAATCACATTTGCTCATGCACATATGTTCCTGAACAAAGGGAGGCCAAAAAAAAAAAAAAAAAAATGAGTGGAATTATAACCTTGAACAAGAAAGGAAAAGCTCTCAACTTGGCTACTGCACTCATGGAAGGAGCCCTTTCAGCAATGTTTGAAGAAAATTAGATAAACTTAAAATGGATGAAAGACCTAAATGTGAGACAGGAATCCATCAAAATCCTAGAGGAGAACACGGGCAGTAACCTCTTCGACATCGGCCACAGCAACTTCTCGCAAGACATGTCTCTAGAGGCAAGGGAAACAAAAGCAAAAACGAATTTTTGAGACTTCATCAAGATTAAAAGCTTCTGCATGGCAAAGGAAACAGTCAACAAAACTAAAAGGCAATCCACAGAATGGGAGAAGATATTTGCAAATGACATATCAGAAAAAGGGCTGGTATCCAAGATCTATAAAGAATTTATCAAACTCAACACCCCAAAAATAAATAATCCAGTCAAGAAATGGGCAGAAGACATGAAAAAACACTTCTCCAAAGAAGACATACAAATGGCTAACAGACACATGAAAAAATGCTTCACATCACTAGCCATCAAGGAAATACAAATCAAAACCACAATGAAATACCACCTTACACCTGTTAGAGTGGCTAAAACTAACAATACAGGGAACAACAAATGTTGGCGAGGATGTGAAGAAAGGGGAACCCTATTATAGTGTTGGTGAGAATGCAAGCTGGTACAGCCTGGAAAACAGTATGGAGGTTCCTCAAGATGTTAAAAATAGAGCTACCCTATGACCCAGCAATTACACTACTGGGTATTTACCCCAAAGATACAGATGTAGTGAAAAGAAGGGGCACCTGCGCCCAATGTTCATAACAGCAACGTCCATGATAGCCAAACTGTGGAAGGAGCCGAGATGCCCTTCAACAGATGAATGGATAAAGAAGATGTGGTCCATATATACAATGGAATATTACTCAGCCATCAGAAAGGATGAATACCCACCATTTGCATCGACGTGGATGGAACTGGAGGGGATTATGCTAAATGAAATAAGTCAATCAGAGAAACACAATTATCATATGGTTTCATTTATATGTGGAACATAAGGAATAGAGCGGAGGACCATAGGGGAAGGGAGGGAAAACTGAATGGGAAGAAATCAAAGAGGGAGACAAACCATGAGAGACTCTCGACTCTGGGAACCAAACTGAGGGTTACAGAAGGGAGGGGGGTAGGGGGATGGGGTAGTCAGATGATGGGTATTAAGGAGGGCACATGATGTGATAAGCACTGGGTGTTATATGCAATTAATGAATCATTGAACACTACATCAAAAACTAATGATGTACTTATATGTTGGCTAACTGAACATAAAAAAAATGAGAGAAAAAATAAATTTGTATTTAAAAAAAAAAAAAGAAAATTAGAAACACATTCTTGCATTCAGGCTTTCCCAAGATGTGGGCTCCCCGCTCTGTGCGCTCTTGGCTCAGGGCAGGTTGCACCGTTTCCTGCAGCCACCCTAGCAGTGGCCACTGCCACCCACCTGGTCTCTGTTCCTGCAGCTCTGATCCAGTCCGATGGTTGCTGCTGTGTTCACTCTGCTGGTTTTATGCATTTTTAATATCTGCAGCCAAGAAAGTTCATGATACCTTCTCCAGGTTCAAAGCATTGTTTTTGTTAGTGCTTTAGACACAGAACTGCACAGGCATTGAGTGCTTTACCTCTACCTTTCTCTCTTCCATAAAGCCTGTTATTTTTAGTGCACAGTTTTGCCCAATGTGGAGTTTTTCAGGAATGCAAGTGTTGTTTTATTTCAGAGGCACCTCAAGTGTGATACGAGCTAAGAGGAGACCCATTGAGGAATTACTTAGCATACTCTCATACAAAATAACTCAGTAGTGAAACCACAAAGTCCAGTTGAAGATCTTCCATCCAGATCATTCCACAATGATGGAGGCAAGTTGACAGAGTAGAAAAGATTTCAGAGAAACGAAAGCAAGAAATGAGAGAAAACGTAGAAAATACATCATAGACTGTCTTTTTCAAAAGTAGCCATAAATCTTGAAAATGTTTTATTCTATTTTTCAGTAGGACACCCAAAGACATTCTTTCCAGTTGACTTTTTGATTGGAGGGTTTGCAGGTCATTCACAAAGTACAGTGTGTGTGTGCATGTGTATGTGTCTATTATAACCTTGGTTCAACTAAAAATAAAGTGGGGTCAGCAGTCTCCCCAGGCAGCCTGGAATCAGAGCTGGTGATTAGTGGTCAGAGCTGCTGTCAAAGGAACCTGACCAGGTCATTGTCCTTGAGAATTATAGCTACTTCAGTGAAAATAAAGTGCAGGGCTTTCTGTGGCCTTCGATATTTCTATTGTGTTAGGTTGTTATTTTTAATCCAAAGGATATTCAGGATTTACAGTTACTATTGTCAGAAACTTCCCCCCAAAATTTTACTTTTTAGAGAATCTGCAAAATGGAACATAAAGAAATACAGCAACATGTCCCTACATCAGGGTTTTGGTCCTTGCTCCTCAATCCTCTTGGAATCTGCTTTCCACAGATACCTGCAGGACTTGGTTGGTGAGGTGCTCAGTGACTGCCTTTCCCAAGGTGTTTCCCATCCTCTTGATTTATTTTTCTTCAGAGCATTATCACTGCTTAATATACTCTATGTTAAGTGTGTTTATTGCCAGCAATTGATCCAGAAAACAATGTTTGCAAACTCTGAGGCTATCCAAATAGAAGAGCAGCAGCTTCCTATTTGGTTTGTTCCAGGTGGGAAGACACTTACTACCAGGAGAAAGAGAGACAGAGAGAAAAACATTGAGGGAAAGAAAGAAGAAAGAAAGAAAGAAAGAAAGAAAGAAAGAAAGAAAGAAAGAAAG
>NW_023270466.1:4547651-4591052 GCF_011800145.1 Mirounga leonina
AGAAAGAAAGAAAGAAAGAAAGAAAGAAAGAAAGAAAGAAAGAAAGATGGGAGGAAGGAAGAAAGGGAGAAAGGGGGGTGGGAGAGAGAGAGACAAAAAAAGAGGTAGAGAAGAAACATAATGGGAGATAATACTTCCATTGTGCAAGTCGGTTCAGATTCTCCTAAATTACATTCCGGAGGCCATGTTGGACCCAAGATTACATCATGAATATTCTTAGAAGAAGGGCAGAAAACATTTCCTTAAAAGCTGCTCTTCGCTTCTCAGGTTCTCGAAAGGTAGCACTTTTCCTGCTTTGGACACCTTAAAGTATAATTAAACCAAAGTGTTTAGCATGGAGGGTGAGTGGCGGTCGCTGCAATGGAATGTGCTCAGGCTGTGGGACTTTGGAGCAGGCGTGGGGAACAGAAAAGAAGAACACAATTTTGACAGATCTGCTAAGAACAATTGAGGTTAAGAGATCATCTAAAGAGTTGTATTTGAAAACACACATATAGAAAGGAATGAACTTCTGATATACACAGCAACATGCATAAATCTCATGTGCATTATGTCGGATGAAAGAAGCCAAATACAAAAGGCTATAGATGATGCCATTTAGCTGAAATTTGGACCAGGTAAAACTATAGGGACAGAAAACAGATCAGTGGTTACTGGAGGCTGGGGAGGGGGTGGGTACAAAGGAGCATGAGGAACAGTGTGCTTTCATCCAAGCTCATCAAACTATACACTAGGAAGTGTGAATTTTACTAAATATACATTATATCTCTACAAATCTGACTTTAAAAAAGAATTAATAGCAGCAACAACAGAAACAAAATGTATGCTTGGCACAAGAACCTGATAAGAGTGACTGCCTCTGGGGTGGTAGAGTGAAAAAAAAGGGCGAAGGAGGACCATGGGGTTTATAGCCTTTGATACTTCTTGGATTTTGTGCCATACATATATTCTTCTCATTCAAAAATACTGAAATCACAAAAAAAGTATGAATGCATGCACTATGTACCATTGATTCTAAACATTTTCACATTTTAGTATCTCTGAACTCAGAGTGCATCTGAATGCCATGTCATGGGTTTTCATTTCTTAGTGGTACACAGAATACTGATGTGTCTTAATAGTGTCCTAGATTCAAGAAATCATAGAATACTTTCCAGAACTGATGGGTAGTTCTCTCTTAGAATCTGGGTTGTTAGAACTGTAACAAGTCAGCTAGAAAGATCACTGGAAGAAATTCAATTCAAAATACTCCCTAAACAAATACTAGTATAAAATATCTAAATGAACAACAACAAGAAGAAGGTAGACAGCTGCTATTCTCTCTAGTTTGGGGAAAAAAATTTACATGCTCAACAATACAAGGGAGTCATGTGGTCTAATACACCCAAAGTAGTGGGAATCAGACTTGTCCTGTCATCAGAGAACAATACTGAGCCAACATCCTTTGTGGGTCAGAAGGAGAACAGAAAGGGAGATAACTGGCACAAACACGTCATTCTGATTTATCAATGAGAAAAGACTGGAATAAAGGGAATTCTTAAAGAGACCTGAAGCCAAGATGCATCAAAGTCAGAAACAAAGAACTTCCCCGGTTTTCATGCAGCTCTAGCTTTAGGAAGTTTCTGGATAAGTTCACCTCCACCCGTACTTTGTCATGAAAGACAGACTACAATACGAATTAATCACCAAATACAGTAAATGACATGAAACGAGTGAGCTTGGGGTATTCAACAAGTAATATGGAGGATAAAGGCACCTGCTGGGATATCGTGGGAGAGAGCTGGGGATGCTGTGGCAGTGGCCTTTGTATATCCAAAATCAAGAATTTAGGTAATTAAAAAGTTACTTGGGGAGCAATGAAATGCATTTTTCTGACTGTGCCATTGACTTGAGGCTTCATGCCAGGAGCATGGCTACATATGAGGTTATTCTAAGAGCTAGTCTCTAGACACTGGATTAAACCTACTGCCCTAGGCATAAACTAAGAGTGTGTGTTCTCCATGGCAGACAGACTGTGGAAACAACGGTGCAGCAGAGAAGGGTCAGTCAAGCCCAGTCTCTGATGGTTATTGGAATAATCCTAAAGAGCTAGAGAGATGTTGTGAAGACAACAGCTTTAGCAATTAATAGTAGAACGTAGGAAAGATGAACTTTGGCAATGCTATGTGAGTTTTATATGACAATGATGTTTGAGACCCCTTTTGTGAACTGGTAAACTAAAATTAGTGTTTTTTTAATTGAAGTATATTTGATACACAATGCTACATTAGTTTCAGGTGTACAACACAGTGATTTGACAAGTCTATATGTTATGCTGTGTTCATCACAGTGTAGCTACCATCTGTCACCATTCAACACTATTACAACACTACTGACTATTCACTTTGCTGTATCTTTCATCCCCATGACTTATTCATTCCATAACTGGAAACCAAACTAAAATTAGTTTTACCCAACATCTTCTGATGACCAGATTCTTAAAATATTGAGGTTCTCTGAAGTCAAGAGAAGATAAGTACTGGTACTACCCAGACTAGTGAAATTTATGGCCATGTTTTATCAGATGATGTGGCTGTAGCTGTGGGATTCAAAATTAAGCAAACTTTGGAATCACTGGTATAAGTCCTCAGTACCAGAAACTTACAAAATCAATGGCAGATATGTGAGGAACTAGAGAACAAGAATGAATATGCTTAGCACCTGCCCTGCAGTTGGTACAGGGTGGCTGGCAAGGCTTAGAAGCAGACAGAGGTTGCCGTTTGTGTGAGTGTGTTGGGCCCCACCCTAAGGTTGCTTCTGGGCTTAAAATTGTGGCTTTGAATTTGTGAAAGCCCAGTCAGAGAGAGTGAAACACTGTGGATTCTTGATGACCTGGGGGTGAATCAGTCAGTATGTGGATTAAGTTGGGGTAGTGCCTCTAATCAAAGCTGTTCTGCCACTGTCTAGTGAACACATATCCTTAACTGCAGTCAGTCTGGTTCTGGATAATGGGTATTTTTGGTCTGAACCATAAGGTACATTATCTGTGGCAGCAACCCATCTGCTCCAGTTCCCTAGAGCAGGGGAGAAGAGAATCTGAAGTAATTTCATCTGCAACTGGGGAGATCAGAGAAGGTCTTACTAAGATCTAACTTTTGAGTTGAAACTTGAAGAATTAGAGGTAGAATATATAGAGAAGTTCCCCAGATGTAGGAAACATTATACTCTAAAACATGAATATGTAATTGTGTATGTTAAATTGGAAGTGCATTGAGACATTATGTGTGTGTGTATGTGTCTGGGCGATGTCATTTTTTTTTAGAAAATAAAAATGGCAGAACAAAACACAGGGTAGTTGAGGAGACCCTGGAGGATTTAGTTACCGTCCAAAGATTGCAACTTTTTTCTTCCCCTCTCCAATGCTTTTCTCTTGGCAGCCAAGTATCATAGTCAAAATTCTGCTGATGTTGCATGAGATAGAACACGACCCAACTGCTTGTTCAAGGTGATTTAACTGATAATCTAATGCTGAAAAGTAAAAACCTGTTTGCGTCTATGATTGTAATGGCCAAGACTCAGACACACAGGGTAGAAAATATGTTGAGTAAGACAATGTCATTATTTATGTGGGCCAATTCCTAACTGTGGTCACATTCTAAATTCCCCTGTTTCTCTCTCCCACGTTAATTGAAATTAAGTGACTCACCGACCATCAAATGGATTCACAGGCTTTAAAAACTTGAGCCATTTATTAAGGCTTCTCTGTATTAACTTTAAATTGATTTTTTAAATCTTGGTGGACTTTTAGGCTTTCAAGTATGAAACAAGGAGGATCAACATTTCCCTTAAAAGAGAAGTCTCAAAATCAGAACTGGTTTCATTCCAACATAATTTGACAAATAAGCAGAGTTAGAAATAAAAAAGAAATATCAGTTTTAGTGGATGTGGGAAAGAAAAAGTTAACAGTTTGGTTTGATTTGAGACTATTCCAAATTGGCTTATTTTATTTATTTAATTTATTTAAATTTTATTTTTTTAAATAATCTCTACACACAATATGGGGCTCGAACTTACAACCTCAAGATCAAGAGTCACATACTATACTGACTGAACTAGCCTGGTGCCCCCAAACTGGCTTATTTTAATCTTGTATCCCAACGAAGTCACCAAGTCCATTTGAAACCAGTTCTTAATACTAAACTCTTCCATTTGAAGTTGTTCTAATTTCGTGGGGGCTGTCCTGTGAAGTCTGAATGAGATGTTTTCTGTTAAAATGTTCTGTATACCTATGATACAAAACAGCAACTCAATAAAGGCTCATATCATCAAAATTTGAAAACAAAACATAATGCTCACCATAAAGATTTAAGGCTCACCATCTGAGCATTACCATGGGCCCATAAGTAGAATCATTCCCATTTTACTGGTGAAGAAACTGATCTTGGGTTTAAGTTAGTTCCCAATTATTGTCCTATGGCAATGCATGTTCCTCCTTCATAAGAAGATTTTGGTGCCAAATTGTATTAGCTGCTGCTTTCTTTGCTTGTTTTGACATATATGTCCCCAAAATGTGTTTCCTAAAAAAAATCTGTTTACTATCTCTCCCATTACCCTGAGTGCCCTAGAGGGAAGGGACAGTGTTTGTCTTGTTCATGGCTCCTTGCCCAAAGCCCAGGACAGCAGAAGGTTCTCAGTATCTGTTGAATAAGTGAATCACAAAATATCCTTTTAAATCAGTGTGTCCTTTCCCTAGATAGCCCAGTTTTTCCAACTATTTGGAGGTTTAATATTAAACAAATGGGCCCT
Organism: Mirounga leonina; assembly: GCF_011800145.1. NCBI lineage: Eukaryota > Metazoa > Chordata > Mammalia > Carnivora > Phocidae > Mirounga > Mirounga leonina. The sequence continues at coordinate 4,552,437 of NW_023270466.1, forward strand.
TAGATCTAGGTACCCATTAACAGGATTTATCTCTAAAGGAAAACAACAGGACTGAAGGTTTGGATAGTTTTGTTTGTTTTCCACACAAGAAAAATGAGCAAATCGGTGTGTACATTCTAAAGTCACCATTAGGCCTGAGCTTGCATGGAGACATCTGTGGCTACAGCCCGGCTTGTGGGAGGAGTAGCTCCAAAAGGGTCAGCTCATCCCACTTGTCTGAGGATTGCTGGGTGGCCCCTGCCATCCTGTTTAACCCTCCCTGTGGCTGATCCCTTGAAAGAGGAAAACTAAACAAGGAGTAAGAGCTTCCTGTGGTTGAATATAAGAAAGATCACAAGGCAACTGTGCATTTAGAAGTTAAGAGACTCTATCTCACACATACATTTAAGAAAACAGAAGCCTGGAGTAATTTCCCATTAGAAATGACCTGAGTCCTTTTATTTTCAGTGAAATCCCCAATCACAGTTGGGGATGAATTTAGCAAAAAATAACATAAAGATTTTCTTTTTCGATCTCAGCTGTACTTTCTGAAACGGTCTTTCAAAAGGCCAGAAAACAACTTTGATTTTTCGAAGACACAAAAAGAAAAGAAACACAGAAGGACTTGTGTTTTGAGATCTAGAAGCAAGTTTAGTGTCTTGTGAAACACAGAGAAGCAACTAATGGTGGGCTTAAAATTACACTAACTTTGTGCCTTTATTCAAGTTGGGTTGATACATTTAACCTACTTTTTAGCCATCCTGGCAAGGGAATTCAATCTCTTGATGTTCTCACACACAGATGTGCAAAAGAAGCAAAAGAATCCTACCCTTGGGCTCAGGAAACCTATGTTCTGATTCCAGCCCTGTAACTTTGGGCAAAGCACTTAACCCTTGTGAGTCTCAATTTCCTCATATGTACAATGGGGACTAATAGCTGTTCTGCTTATTTTCCCTAGTTATGGTGAGGGGAAAGAATTTGGGGCAACAGCAAACATCAAAACTCTAGATCAATGCATTCAGCAATTCATTCAGCAATTCATTCAACACTCATATGTTGGGCATGTACCCTGTGCTGGCACCATGGTAGGTCCTGGGGCTACAAAGTCTTTACTCTGGGGGAAGATGATTCTGAACTAAAATTCACTTTGGCTTGTTGGTGGTTAATAGCATGAACCTTGTCAGATTTCTTTTTAGGACAGGGCATGTATAAACAGAATTGAATATTTGAAGAAGTTCTGGATCTGTCATCTTATATTTAGCCACAGAATGCATGGATACAAAACAACCAAAAAATGGATCAGTGGAGCTCAGCCTGGAGACAGCACATTAAGGGAAATCCTTGCTATCTGAACGGTGGCAGTTCCCATTACAGTGGTACCACTTCTCTGTGTGCAGCAGAAGGAAAACACACACATGTCAGCTATGCCCCTCATGACCCAGCCAACTCTGTCTCCAGGCACGACCTACTCAGATCTGCAATGAGCCGACTGGCAGCATGCCTGGTATTCACCAAGTAGTGGAGGTTCAGGGGAGCTCCATCTAGGAGGTGGCTTTTACCGCCCTCAGCCCTTCTTGAACCCTTTTATTTCCTCCCATTTGGCTATAGGCCTTTTCATGTGTGAAACGGATTTTTGGATTTCTGTGCAGTCCTTAGGAGAGCCCTTCCCTTAAGGAAATAACCATTGCCATAAGCATGCCTATTGGTCACCTTAACAGAGAACAGAGTGGGCCTCAGGGACCTGTGGCCATGCAGTTGCATGGAGCCCTGGCCTCAGGAGAGACACTCTTGGAATTCAGTATTCTATGCTTGCCATCTTGCAATTTTTTTTTTAGCTTATAGGTTAAAAAGTTTATTTATGTATGTACAATTCTTAATAATCTGATCTTGACTGTGTGTGCTATAAATGAAGCCTGATGGACAATTAATAGAGCATGCCCTGGATCTTGGAAGGTTAGTTCATACATGGTCTAGCCTCCTACTGCTCCTTTGGGACATATTCTTGGCCTTCCCCTCTCTATCCTCTGGAGCTCTAGGTCCTGCCCAATCTCCTCCTCCTGATCTCAACTAGCAAGTGCTCCTGCTAGGGCCTGGCACAAGCACGGGCATGGCTGGGTGTTGCAGGGTGGCCTGAACAGAGCGCCCAAAGGAAGGGTAGCAGAATCCAGCCGCCAAGAGGCTTAGTGTGCTCAGGTAACCCAAGGAGCATGGCATTAACTAGGAAATATAAAACATCATGGCAGATGGAGAAAGACTGCAGAAGAAAGGAAAAGCTTTCTTTTTTAATATTTTTCATGGCATTGTTCTCTGCTTTGTGAAGAGGGCCCCACATTTTCATTTTGTATTGGGCCCACAGACTATGCAGTGGCCCTGACCGGAAAGCTCAAGATTCCGAGATTGTAGAGACCTGACCCACTTTTTAACACTCACAGATGAAAAGAAAAACAAAGCAAAACAAAATGCTGATAAAAAGGACCCATCTCCCCAGTGAAGGGGGAGGGAAAACAGAGGGGAAGTTACATTTACTGAGTGCCCTTTCCCAGCCAGACAGAGGCTGGGCCGTTACCAACACCATCCATCAAATCCCCATAGAGAATTTGTTTTGTTGGGGCAAGGGGGTGGGATAGAGGAGTGACTAGCTTCATTTTAAAGGTGAGGAAACAAAGGGTCAGAAAAGTAGAAACTGACACAAGTCCAGGATAAAAATTTGGACTAGTGGTCACTAAAGTTCACAGCCTCCATGTTTCTCAAATTTTGATCCTGAGTCTTTGCAAAAGGAGAAAAATGTGTGGACCAACTAAAACAACTTTACTGTAATGTCACTTAAATATGTAAGAACCTAAACCTAAGTATTACTGCTTTAGGCTTATAGCTCTCTTGCAATTGTAAAATAGAAGTAAGTTCTTAGGTTAAATAAAACTGAAACTACAAAGTCAATTAAATTCAAATGAACAATAATGTAATAGATGGTGTTTTGCTCAAGTTTAATCAAATTAATTCAACTAATTCAAATTTAATTAATACTGAATTTAATTGTGGAAAAATGTAGGTCATGGCTTGTGCTATATTTACGGTTTCTGAATTTTGACTTTAATATGCGTATGTGGGGAATTCTTGAGCACATGAGCACATACTATAAAATGATGTTAATAATTTTGAGGTATTTTTATTCTGTTTTATATTACTTTATTATTATTATTATTATTACTGTTTTTCCAGTTGAGGGTTATCAGACCTCATGCTTAACACCATTTTTGATGATGAGTTGCTGGGTCACTTTAAAAAATTGTGCTGTTTACTTGAAGATCAATTTTAGCATAACAGCATTAGCAAAACTGCTCCTTACTGGGTATGAAAGCCAGTTATTTCTGGACTCAGGATTAGAACATGTATTTATTGCACATTTACTACTATACTTTCTGCTAATGAAATGTTGTAAATAGTGGGATATGAAGGGCAATGGCTACTGAGCCACTGCTAAGGAGGTATTTCAGTGTTTTAGTACAGGGTTATGGCTCCATACCATACTAGCTCAGTATCAGCCTGCCTGTGACAGAAACTTATTCTGCCATTGACCATGGCCTTTCTAATCATTGCTCACTAGTGAAGGCACGTAAATATGTGTATGCTTATGTGCCTGTAGTGTGTGAGCATGTGTGTTGAGAACATAGACATAGATCTCTACCTGCATGTATGTATGTGTTGGTGTGTATGTATCAGGAAATATCTGGGGTTGGAGGAAAACATCTTCTATCTTTGCTAGCTAAAATGTTGTGCACATAATAGGTACTCAAAAATGGGTACTTAATCATCTGTCACCAGATGCTTTCAAGTATTATTATGATTATGATTTTGATGATGATTATTATTATTTGGTCTTGCCAAGCCAGTAAAGCTTGCCATCCCCTAGTTGGATTATCTCAGGCTGGTAAGTTTTTTTTACATATTTTATTATTTTTCTGCTTTAACCAATACTTATCTAGTGCTTCCCATGAGTAAGGAATAGTTCTAAACATAATACAAATCACTTAATAGTCATTTTAGGTTGTGTTTCCCTGTGATTAGGATTTGGGGGAAGTAGTTTGTTCCCCAAACAATGAGGTGGTAGTAGACCTACAGTGGTTTCATGAATGGTTACTACTGTGGGCAGCTGGGCTCAATTTTGTTGGGGTCGCCTGAAAGGGGGTGCCTCAGAGTTATCCCTCTCTCCCCACAAGGGTAAGGAAGCGGGAGCATTTATTACCCATGGTTAGAGGGACTTCACCCAGGGGTCTTTAACTCCATGGCATGTCTGGCCTGCCTCACACTTGTTGAACATAACTTGGTGCCAGAAAGCCCCTAAACAGGAGATTGCCATAAGAAGACACTGGCATTCACAGAAAGGAGTGCCAAGGGGGCTTAAAGGGACAGCTAGCATCTGTTACAATACTTGTAGCAACAGTGTCACTTACAGCAACACATCTGACAGGTGAGGAAACAGAGGCCCAGGGAGGTGACTTTGCCCAAGGTCACAGGGGTGGAGTGCAGGAGCTGGGATTCTAGCCCAGTTGTCTGGTCACAGAGTCTGTACACTTAGTCACTGTGCTGATCATCAAAATGAGGTTTATTCCTCTGCATATTTTTCCCTAAACTATTCACTTCAAAATATAAGCAGGTCTGACCTATGTATACTTTCTAGTTTGATGAAGGAAAAACTCTTTGGTAATAATATGTTCTTTCCTCCTATATCACCTCTGAACAAATATTTCTGAATGTGCTTCTTTTTCTTGGATGACCCTCTGGGATAGAGTCTGAAACTTTTCTATTAAGATTGAATTGGTACAGCCACTGTGAAAAACATTATGGACTTTCCTCAAAAAATTAAAAATAGAATTACTATATGATCCAGTAATTCCACTACTGGGCATTTATCCAAAAACAATAAAAACAATAATTTGAAAAGATACATGTTTATTGCAACATTATTTATAATAGCCAAGATATGGAAACAACTAAGTGCCCATTGATAGATGAGTGGATAAAAAAGGTGTGGCATATATATATATATATATATATATATATATATATATATATATAGTGGAATATTACTCAACCATAAAAAAAAACAAAATCTTGCCATTTGCAACAACTTGGATGAATCTAGAGTGTATAATGCTAAGTAAAATAAGTCAGTCAGAGAAAGACAAATATCATATGATTTCACTCATATGTGGAACTTAAGAAACAAAACAAATGAGCAAAGGAAAAAAAAAAAGGGAGAGGGAAAGAAACCAAGAAACAGACTCTTAACTATAGAGAACAAACTGGTGATTCCCAGAGGGGGGCTGGGTGAGTGGATGGGGGAAATAAGTGAAGGGGTCAAGAGTATCATTATCATGATGAGCACTGAGTAACAGAATTGTTGAATCACTATAAGGTACACCTGAAACTAACATAGCACTCTATGTTAATTATACTTGAATTAAAAAATACAAATCAAAAGATGCAAAAAAAAAAAAAAGATTGAACAAAAATAACCCAAAAGGAGAAAAAGAATAGTAATTGTTAAATTTGAAAGAGCTAGAAACTATGTTACAGCCAGGAGTGGAATTTTGTGTCCCAAGGTTGGAGGATGGCACATGTTATCTCTGAAAATATGAGTGATACTATTTATTCACAACATTTGCATGAAAGTAAAAGGTAGAAAGTCTCAGAATCCAAGCAATGGGACCTTGTTATTGGATGAAGTGGTCCTCCTGGCCCTTCCTGGTAACTGTCCCCCCCATGAACAAGACCCAAGGCAGACATTCCTTTCATGGAATGCTATCTGTAGTGATAAGACAGGAGACTCCCTGGTTTACGATTCATAGATGATGTCCTGGAGGTAAGCCATGTCCATTTCAACCATTTTAACCCTACTCAAATGTGCATAGAATAGGCTTTCTCATCTAAATGGGTTCGCTGTGTCCAGTGCTGTTTGTCAGGTGACATGTGTGATATTGAAAAGGCACAGGACATGGCCCCAACTGCAAAGAATAACCCGAAGTTGAAGGAAATGTATTGAGATATTCATTTCAGTTTCTTCTCACTATAGTTTCCTTTCCCAGGTCCCTCTCTGTTTCCAGAGGGGCTCCTTCCTAACTTCAGTGCCTTTGCCTCAGGGGAGTTTTGTGGCAGGGCAGGAACTGAAGTTTCTGGAAGTAGGTAGTCCAGCTCTTCTTGCTTTCGCAAAAGCCTGGATTGATGAAAACATTTTCCTGGGTGTTCTTGATACAAAGCACTGAAAGTGGTCTATCTTCAGGACAACAAAAGAGAAGTGGAGATTTCCCCCACACCAGGAAGGGGGTGGAGGTACAGAGTTCTTGGAGAAATAGGAACCTAGAAGGGTTGTCTCCCAGAAGCACCCGTTGAATTCGCAGGGCCTCTAAGGGAATGGTGGTGGTGGCATTGAGCCTCTAAGGAGGCTCATGTGTGGCCCCAAACCAGAGAGCCCGTATAATGATTACTATAAAAAGGACACGAGAGAAACTCCCTTCCCCATAACTTCCAAACTCTCAGATTCTTACGAAATCTAGGGAGAGAGAAGTCAGTAGTGACTGAAAATGACTTTCTAGCCTGTACAGTGGAATGGGGATTAGGGCAGTTTTAGGCAGTTTTAAAGATATTTCTGGGCCACTTGGATTTGTAGAGTGTTTCATACTCAACACCGAATAAAACAGCTAACACTTACTGTACGTTTTCCACATGCCACAGGCAGGGCTAAGTATTTTGCATGAGTTTCTCATCTAATCTTTACAGCAACTCTGTGGATTTGGTAGCTCTGTTTTCCCCATTCCACCGATGAGGAAAATGGGGCTGCGAAGTGTGAGCCCTTGCTCAAGCTAAGGTCCTGTCAGGTGGGGTTGGGTGAGTGGATGGGGGAAATAAGTGAAGGGGTCACCGCACATAAGAGTACAAGTGTAAGAATTAAATTCCGTGTTTCAGCCTCTAAATGTTGAAGCATGTCAGAGGAAAGAAAGGTTGGTTATCAGCTACAGGGAGGAATATAAGCATCATGAGAGCTGACAACTTTTGTTGGCTTTGTTCACCAGTGCATCTTGAGTGCCTAAGACAGGGCCTGGCCCTTAGTAGGAGCTTGATAAATATTTGATGAATGAATGAATGAATGAGTTACAGGAGCCTGGAATTCTGCCTTTTATGATGAGAGGGCTATCAAGAACCCAAAGGGAGAAGGAAAGCCATTCCAAGTGGGATAAACGCCACTTTTCCAAATCACCTTGCAAAATGGTTACAAATTTGTAGAATAAACACTACTTGACACATTTCCAAAAAGGGGTCATTTTCCCCGCTTTTTTCCTCTTTCAAGCTGTGATCATTTCAATGAGGGAGAAGAAATTCTTTCTCTCTGATTCTAGAACACAGGTAGACTCCATTAACACAAGTAGTATTTTGGGTAAAATAAAAAAGCGATAAGCCTAGTAAATACTTAGATTAATGGCAGCAGATACATATGTTTAGCGTAGACTTACATTTTGGTCGTCCCTATGCATATAACTGCTCATTATGTCTTCATTAAAGAGTTTCAAAGGATCCCCAGATGAATTATCATGATTAAATTATCCTGCAAAGCAAAAAGCTTTTGGATCTACGTCTCCAAACAAAAAGATTCTTCTTAGGAATGATGGCTCTACTCTAAAATTCCCGTAAAACAATCTAGGACAAGGGGACATCTATCATAGGAAATTTTTATAGTAGAAATATATGTTGTGTGAATTCATAAAGATTTATCTTTAAATAAAACCATAAGGCAAGGTAGCAATGTGTTTCACAGATCCTGACAGGAAGAGGCTTTATTTACTTCGGTTTTACTGCTGGGGCAGGTCAGACACAGATCACTTAAGGAATTTTCTCCTAGGATAGCAGGTTCAAGCCTCCTAATGCCGTCCTCAGATCTACAGAAAGATACTCTGGTGACCGGAAAAAAAAAAGTTGAAGGAGAAATCACCTATTAACGTTTTAGGACAGTCTGCAACCAAAATTCAAGGTGGAAGAAAAAATACATAAACTGCTCATCTCCTACATGAACTCAAGTGACCTTCTGGCTTCTCTAAATGAGAAGTCTGACATTTCCCCTGGCAGTATTGCTGAGGAGATAAGATAAATTGGAATTCTTGAGATGATCTGGGATACTTATCAGTAGGAGCAGCTTCAAGGGAAAAACGTCTGCTTTCTGTCTCTTCAAAATTGAGGAAGAGCTGACAAGAAGAAATGTTGGTATTTGATCACAAGAAGGCAGCAAGTATCCTAGTATTCCAGGGCATATATGTTTAGTGTAAACACAGATCTATCCGAGTAGCAGGAGTGGTAGACACACCGCCCTCCCGCTCTTGCTTAGCTGCACCCTTCTCGGCCATTTTGTCTTCCCCAGAGTAGACATACCGTTAGGTTAAAAGCTGCTTGTCTTGTTTGTGTCCATTGAGGCCATCCTTACTTTGATTTAAACACCGACACTTTCCTGACAAAGGCTCAAACACCAAGTATTCTTTCCAGCTGGCAAGAAGAGGGAATGCTGGTAGTGACTATCAGTGGCTAGGGAAATAGGTTACAGTGACAGTGGTCTTATTCCACTTTCTGGACTTTAGGGTAATATCCACCACTGCCCCACTGGGGCCACCTATGGGAATAACATTACCAGTGCCCCAAAGACAGTATGTAAACTTTTGGGTTCTCTCCCAGCACCAATTTCATCCCCAAAGGTAAACATTCGTTTCACTCAATCTCTTTTCCTAAGCCCCAATGCTAAAATCCCAGCATATTTTTCTGCTGCAAGATTTTAAACATGTATTGGTCCTGGAGGGGCCAGAAAAGCTACAGAAGAGCCCTGGCTTTCAGTACCAGCCTCAAAACCTTTGAGCTGAAAGCGAGAAACTCAGAAGCCTCAAAGATGGTCTCATAAAGACGATTTTGCTTTACGCAAATCTTCCGCATTTGCATTCAAATGTGAATTCTGATGGCAAAATGAACACTAATTATATAGAGGAAAATCTACAAAGAAGTGAGAGGCCTATGCCTCCTTTCAGGGACAATAGGTGAGATATGCTGCAGAGAGCTCGTGTAGCTACCCTGGCCTCTCTCAAACACAAATCTATGCCACTCCCCTGCTTAAAACCTTTCACTGGCTCCCTATGACATTAATGAATATTTATCAGGATTTTGTTGGTAACAAAGCACAAAATACTAACTTAAAAGGGTTTAGGTAAAAAAAGTATATATATATATATATATTATATATACATATAATATATATATACACACATACATATATGCTTATTGGCTTACGAGGCTGAAAATTCCACGGCGTGGGTCTGGTTCCAGATGGATCCAGGAGTTCAAATAATACTGCCAAGAATTTGTCTTTTCTCCGGGTGGGTCTGTGAGGAAAGTGAGGTGCCTGGGGTGTAGGCTCTGAGGCCCCGGAGTTGTGAAACTGCTGACTCTGCTCTTGCAGAGCCCCGAGAGCCAGAGCCTACTTGCAGGGCTTTGCCTTCTTGCGTTGAGCCTTAGGCATCTGTCAAGGCCTGGCGCACCCCCATCTCTCCACTCTCATTTTTTATGGTTGACTTCTTTCTCAAGTAAGTTCTTCTTTTGGGGGCCCAGAAGCTCCAGAGATAATAGTTCTGCCACTTTAGTAAACCTTCTCTCCTTCCCACCTACACCTTCCACAAAACTTGTTTCCTAGTAATTTTAGGAAAGAACAATTTCAGGACTTGTGCTCATTGGCTCTGATTAGCCCTGCCTGGGTGTGACAGAATCACTTAATACTGTGCACTCCCCAAACTATTTCTTTTTTCTCCCAGGCATACAGCTAAACTACGTTTCCTAGATCCCTTGCAACTAGGTCAGGCCATGTGACTGGTCCTGACCAATGAAGTGGACGTGGGAGTGAAGCTCCTCCCTGCCAGGCCTGGATCCTCAAACTGCCTCTGGCTTCCCTCACTGGCTGGCTGGTACAGAGGTTTCAGCAGGTAGCCCTAGGGGACTCTGAGGTCCCAGAGTATGACACCGCTATTAATGAAAAGAGCCTGGATCTCTAAGTCACCATTTGGAGGAAGATATCTCAAGAGCCACTTCATTAGGAATATATGTGTTGGATTTTTCATGCGAGAGAAACTAAACACTGAGATTTAGGCTCGTTTATTACAACACTAGTGTTACTTGTCCTGTACAATCTACTGGGTATGTGCCTGGTCCAGAAAGGATGGGATGTTTGTCTGGCTAAGCATGGTCAGGCACTCATCTTTGGAGCCCCGAATTTGGTAGACCCTTGCCCAAACCACAAAGATACAGAGCAGGGAAGTAGCAGTTCCCCAAAGGGAAATCAAGGTTTTGCCAAAGTAAGGAGGGGCCATACTGGACAGACAGACAAACAAGCCAAACCAGGTGTCCACTGCAGACCTGCACAACACCCTTCAGGCTCGCCTCTTAACTTTGTGCTTTAAGAACGTCCACCGGTTGGAAGTTTCCCTTCCACATTATGCTACTCCTCCCAGTTTTTGTTCTTCTTACCTGCCTCTCTGTCTTTTCCTTTTGCTCATCTTCTCTGTCCCCCATGCTCCTATGTTCCTTTTACTTCATCTGGAAGATGCCTGCTCTTTCTTAGAACTCAGTTCAGATGCTCCTTCCTTCAGGCCAAGGGGACTTCTATGCCCTTCTCTTTCTCTCACGGAGCTCTGTGATTTCTCTTTCATTGCTTTGTCTCATGAATTATAAATTATCTCACTGTGAAATCCTCAAGGCAGGGATAGGCCTTGTCATCATTTTTTTTTTTTTAAGAATGTGCACAGGAGCTTTATTCATCATAACCAAGTAACAAACAACACGCTGTGCATTCACACCATAGACTCTGTACAAGAAATAAATAGAGCTACTGCTACACAACATGAAGGAAGATCACTGACAATAATGAATGAAAGAAGCCAGATACAAAAGAATACATATCCTATCATTCTAATTATATGAAGTTTAAGAATAGATACAACCAGTCTAAGGTGATAGAAGTCAGAATAACAGTCACATGTGGGAAGGAGAGGAAGTATTAAAAAAAAGGCACTAGGGAATCCTTGGAGCTGGAAATATTCTGTATATTGATTGGGTGGCAATTACATATAAAAACATTCATCAAGCTCTATACCTAAAACTTTTTGACTTTAACTGTATATACTTCAGTGGAAAAATAAAAATATAAGACATTTTGAGAGAGGATCGAAATGAGCTGATGAACACCATTTGATGCTTACTTTGGAAGCTGCCCAGTCAATCCAGCTTTTAGCGCAAGGGTCAAGGTTAATGAGCACCAGGCCTTCCACAAGCACTGGATGACTGAATGCCAATCTGCAGAGGATCTAAGCTCCAGCACCAACTACCATCCCAGTGATGCTTTTCCGACTTCAGTGGGTAAGAACAGGAGGCATCATTTCAGTCAACTCCTCCATTGTGGAGTACTGGTACCCTGCTGGGAAGGATGGTGCACCTTCCTGCTGGCCTGGGGCATCCACATGACAGCAAAATGCTGGGTGATCTCTTGCATATCCTCAAAGTTAAAGAACACATTGAAACAGGATTTTTGATTGAGGCCAAAGTCATAAAATGTCAGAATAACTGGTCAGTTTCCCTTTGGTAGAACTCTTACAGCAACATGGACTATACCGTGAGTTGTTTCTATATCATGTTCCTGACAAAGTCCTGGAAGTGTTGTGTACCAGTCTTATCATTTAGAAGTGGTTTGATCTCTATGAGTTGAACATTCTGAAGTGCATCCATGAGAATAGATGAGAGTAGAGGATTCTCTAGAATAAATCAGTGACTCTGAGGCTTGGGCACACCAGCATGGGTGGGGAAGCTTTTTTCTTTTTTTAAGAAGGCTCCACACCCAATGTGGGCTGGCACTCACCACCCCAAGATCAAGAGTCACATGTTCTACCAACTGAGCCAGCTAGGCACCCCCATCATTTTGTCCTCAACACCTAGCACAGTCCTTTCCTGGTGGAAATACTCGGATGCATGAAGAAAGGAATATAGTTCAATTATCTAACTGTAGGATAAGCCCACTTTTCAGAGGATAGCCACGGGATATTTAAATCCACTTTCCCGTGCATATCATTTACTAAGTAAGAAATTCACTGATCAAAAATGTTCAGTAGCATGGATGTTTTTGAAACCATTTGTCTACTTTACAGATATTATTGTATTAATGAACCTTGGGGATAACTTTTGAATATGAAAACGTGCTTATAATGTATTTGAAAAAAGAGGTATTATGATAACTTAGTTATATCAAAAATTTACTTGTATTATTTGTGTGCACGTGTATGTGTGTGTGTGTGTGTATCACAAAAAACAAGATAGAGAAAATATTTTAAAATAGAAACTACTTTGTAGAAGTAGAATTTATTCCTCACTTTGTTTTCCCTCCTCTTTTTCATTGTTTTGGACTTTTAGATGATAAGTTTATAACATATGGCTCATATGAGGATAAAACTGTAGGTGATGTTTCAGATTTTATTGTGATCTCTTTTTCTCTCTCTTAAATAAAGATAATATTCTCATTGTCTGACTGAGACAGAAACTCCCCACCTCCTTATTAAAAACAACAATAACAACAACAACAAAACTCAACCCTGAGCAGGAGGCTTCTGAAACCCCCATTGATAACACACAGTGGCCTGCTTTTATGGGGCATTTCTTGGCCCTTAAGTGAGTCATTGTTGGCAAAAGTCCCCTGTTGGATGAAACAGTGAAAGATAGGAAAAGAGAACCTAAGAGTTCGTCAGCCAAACCCAGGCCTGGCAGGGGACTCTGGGTATAAGCAGGAATCCATAAATAGCAGGCGGGGCTAAGAGATGCCAAATTTGTATCTTAATGATGAGAAAAAGGCAAACCTTCAAAGCAAATATTTTCTGGCACCTTTTAGCTAAGGGAGAGAGGGGAAGGGAAGGAAAAAGGGAGAACACAAATGAGCATTGTCTAAGCCAAATCCACTGTTCAAGGTGGCTTTGCCCCCTCTCTTGAGGGTTTTCTGATGCCAAATCCCTACTGTCCCCAGCCACAGATGAGACCACTTTCCCACTGCAGAGAGGTGAAGTGGCCTATGTAGATGTGTTACGCTGAGCTGTATTTACTGAAACATAAATAACATTTTACTGAAAAATAAGACTGTGACTTTCTGTCAGCTTGATCTGGTGTTCATCTACCATGAATGTCCTCACCCTTTTCCCTAGGTATTGCCTTACAGGGTTCTCCAGAGAAACAGAACTCCGATGGTATATATAGATTTATATACAAGGAGATTTATTATAGGAATTGGTTATGGAAGGTGAGAAGTCTTACAATCTGCTCTCTGTCAGCTAGAGAACCAGGAAAGCCAGTAGTATAATTCAATCCCAATCCAACGGACTGAGAACAAGGAGCACCAAGTCTGAAGGCAAGTAGAGAGGGATGTCCCAACTCAAAAAGAGAGAGAGAAATTGCTCTTCTTCTGTCTTTTTGTTCTGTATGAGCCCACTACAAATTATATGTTTCCCACCCATGTTGGTAAGGGTGGATCTTCTTTACTCAGCCTACCAATTCAAATGTTAATCTCTTCCCCTACGCACCCTCACAGACATGCCCAGAAATAATGTTTTATCTGCTATCTGGGCATCTCTTAGCCCAGCCAACTTGACATATAAAATTAGCCATCACATCTGTGAATGTATTACCTTGCATGGCATAAGAGATGCACTTTCAAACAATAAAACCTGTCCTTAAGCACTAAAGGAAGTGCAGCCCTCCTAGCACCTTGGTTTCAGACTTCTGGTCTCCAGAACTGTACAGTTCTGTTCTGAGTACATTTCTGTTCTGTCAAGCCACCCACTTTATAGTAGTTTGCCATGGCAGCTCTAGGACACTATACACACAAGGTTATAGACTAAGCTATAAAATATAAGTAGTAGCAGAAATAATAGTATATTCATTTATCAATGTTATTAAGTTGTCCAGAGACATTCCCATATCACAGACTGATTATGTGTTAGCCCCTAATCTGATTTTAAATGCATGATTAGGTGATGAGATCCTTGAGAATCCTTATCTCCTGAGGCATCACCCCTCTATAGTACTGGGTACTAAATAGGTGCCCAACAAATATTTTCTGATTTGTATAGCATGGCAGGAAGTAATTCAGCTGTTGAGGAGCTCCTTATGAATGCAGGAAAGTAAGACTGCCTAGACCAAGGGGTGTGAACCTGTGGGATCCCAGCTCATACTTTCTCTTGGTAGCTTCTGAATTTCTGGAAAAGACCTAAACCAGGTCTAACAAACATGTGTGATGCACAGTGGGCTCTCCACAAATATTTTCCCTGTAGCTACTATGTAAGAGGAGTTTCTGATGTCCTAGAGCTGAGTTGGAGGCCAAAGCCAAACTGGCCAGATGAACCCACATGATGCAAAAGGATGGGATCAAGTTTCCAAGGTGATGGTATCTGAAGCTACTCTGCCTCAGGAATGCACCCATCAGGTTGTATTCTTTTGGCCTCCACCCAGACCTGAGTCCTCCTGCACTGTGAATTTGAGGAGACTTCTGGTCCTTGGGGTGCAATCTCATTTGTTTCTAGAAATTTCTAGAAAGCTCCTAGAATTCCCTAGAACATTTCTAGAAATAGTTGTTTTGTATGGAAGCATCCCAACATCCTTTTCTGGCTAGCTCTGGCACGTGCCTTTCCGCCTGTCACAACACCTCCCTTCCAATCAGCATGACAACCATCTGCCCTTGAAGCTGAGAAGCCAAAACAAATATGATTAGTGCACTATCCTCAGAGTGCTGACGGCACCCTTGGTGTTGGACGAACAGGCAGCCCAAGCCACTGTGCCAAGGTCAGTTCCCAAGAGACTGTGCAAAAACTGCAGAAGGAGAGAGGAAGCTATATGCATTTGGATGAGAAATACATTTCCATCAGCACCCTTTTCCCCCCTCCAATTCACCAATACAGGAAGCCATTAAAGAAGCGTGCATTTTTGATGATGAGTTTGGTAGTTGTTCATTTATCCCTGTATTGTCTCATTCCACCCAAATATACCCATGAGTCAAACTCCCAAATCTCTTGTCTCTCTCACAGATGAAATTAATCATCTAACCCAATGAGATTTTCTTTGCTGTGTGGCATGGCCACTGCTGGCCAGGATCTTAATGTCTCACTCAAGAGGATGGCTCTGTTGTCTTCTCTTCTTGGTTGAAGCCAAGCTACATTGACTTCACACAGCAACAGCCTCCACATTTTCTGAGTCTGTAGTTCAGGGAGTCTGTTAATTCTTTTGATGGTACACTTCCTTCCTGCAACTTTAATGCATCTAGTCTGGTTGTGTTTTCGGGGTTGCTATGATCAGTTCTTGTCATGGTCATTGGGTTATATTCCATTTTCTTTTAAATGTGGATATTTATGTTTAATTGAGGCAGGCAGTAGCAATTCCTGCTGCTTTGAGCCCAGGCACACTATAAAACCAATTTGATTTTCCATGATTCTATTCTTTGAGCTGGAGTTGGAAGAAACTTGAGAAATTATCTGGCCCCAACTCACCATTTTCAAGAGGAAATCAAAGATTCTTCCAAAGTCAAAAGTGGTGTGAGATGAAGCAGTGTTTGCAGTTAAGTCTCAAACTCCTCATTCAAAGCCCATGCTGCTGCCACAGGCCATCCCCTAGGAAATTACTGCCTAAGAACACCTGGCTATTCTGCATCTCCTTAACAGTAGCCCCACACCCCATGTTCCTCCCTGAAAATGATTCTAATACCCATTTATTTGGATAGAAGTGTCTTTGACATCATCTAGCATGAGCTATAGGACAGCTTGCACCCATCTGTGCAGTAGGAAGCATATTGTTTCTCAATGTATTACTGCTCGGACCCCCAGACTCCCAATGTTAGAGAGGGAAGTGACTGCCATCCTGGGTGGTTGGCTCTTGTTTACTAACACCATTCACTCTTACTGCTGAGTCACACATGGTGGCACAGTGGGCCCCTGAATGAGGTAAGGTGAATGCACTGTTGGCTCTCCGCACTGTGTCAGGTGACATTTGTGTACCCAGCCCACACAGTTCAGCAGACCCCAGAAAAACACATGAGCAGGAAAGATAAGCTCTTCTCTTGGATAAAAGCACTATTCAAGCATCACTCAGATATGAGTTTCTGGCAAGATACACCAATCCCATTTGACATTCCAACCAGGGCTGTGGTGAGGATGAAATAGTAAGATGACATATGTAAAAGCACACAGAAGCTCATTTATCAGTAAAAGTCAGTGTGGCCACTATTATAAGTAACTGTCTTTACTTTACACCCTCACCCTTTATTTTTCTTAAAAACCTGGACAAATTGCCATATAGAATGTAATGTAATATAACTAATTTGGGAAGCATTTGCTAATCCTTCTATTTCAGCCAAATGATTCCCCCAGATGGTTGTGGAACCAAGAGGCAGATTCAATATTGGCTGTGCCAAATGAAGAAATGGAAATAGATTTGCAAGGTGGGAGCTTTGAATGGAAAATTGTTCTCTTTCCTTGCTTTCCAACCTGGGTTCTGCTCAGAAGTGTTAGACAGCTTTCAGATTCCATAGTGGGAGAGCGGCGTTTCAAATGGAAAACTTCATTTTAAGTGCCAAAAGCCTCCCGTCTCTAGGATAACATTTTGTTTCTCTTTCTTGAATTCTCTGACTTCTCCTTTCCTTTGTTAAACAATTTTCAAACCAGTTTATTAGTATTTATCTGTTGTAGTGGACAGGTTTTGGTTTGTGTTTTTTATAGGTTTCTGTGGGCATGTGAAATAAGGCTAAGTCTTATATTCTGTAAAATTTTATCAATACATTCCACAAGAAGAACGGTGTTGGTAGGGAGAGTGAAGGCAGATTGCATAGTTAGCCTTAACCCTCCAGGCCATTCTTGTGTTTGGGGCATTGGGCCTTAGTAAAGACCACATCCATCCTTGGACATTAACTTTAAACTTTTCAACTTGGTTTGATTTTCAGGTTGTTTTTGTTTCCTGAATTCATCATTTACCCATAAGTTGTCACAGTTATGTTAAACCCTTCACTTCACTCACATTGAAGTTGTTGAACTTGTAGTTACCTCATTTGTGTAGATGGTTCATTGATGTGCTTTGGGGGATAATTAATGCAGTTGATTATTTATACACATCTGATTTCTGATTGGCCCCAAACAAAAGGGCATTGCTGGGTAAATATGAGAGAAATAGAAAAACTTAAGTCTTAAAGTTGGCATAGGTGTCCAAATCACAAGGTTCATACACTGAGAATAAAATGCATGCTAAGCTACTCCCTAGATCTCTGGGAGAAGGCCTTCTTCCTGGCTTGGGCTCTGGTATATGACAGTTTGTAATTTCTTATGGGAAATTATCTGGATACAATCTATCCAAATAGATCACCAGGCAGCTATTTCAGGGGTCACAGAATAGAAAGGCTCACAAATCAAATTAGCATTCTTGAATCACACAATTTATTAAATCAATTTAAAACATACAGCCAGAAGAAAGGAGAAAGAGGCAGGGTAAGAAATTAACACACTTGTAGTTTGGGCTGGAAGGATCACATTCCCAGAATCGTCTGTTATGCAATGTTCATGCATCCTGTTTCTGTCTTCCTTTTTGGTGCATCAGCCTTCCCATGACAGCCATGCTGTGAAGACCGGAGCTGAGGCTTCTGCAAGGGGAATCAAAAATAAAAGGTGCCTAGACCCAACGATACATGTTCACTCTATTGAAGAGCTGCAAGCTATGGCTTGCCAGTGAGCTTAACAAACAGCTTTGGATTTTATCTTTCTTTGGGGGAGGACATGTGGGGCCAAAATAGATGTCAGTAACGGGTGGCTGATGTAAAACCTCATGAATATGGAGTGCCTTGTGTATATTAATGCATTATGAATATTCAGAGCCTCATATATCTCATGAATATTTAGTGTCTATTGGTTTTACCCTCCCTTTCTGTCTTTGTTTAGTACATGTACGCATTTCTCACTTTGTCTACATATAACATGACTCCCAGTTTACTAAGTTATCTGTATTTAATACATCTCATGGATTCTATATATTACTCATAAGCTACTTGTCCACACATCTATCCCATTGATTTTTTTTTTTACTTCTTTTGCATAACTGGATAGTCTTTAATACAGCAAACACAAACAGCAACATTTATAATTGGTTGGGTGGTATAGTGGGAAAAAACAGAATTAGTCGACATTCAACAAAAAATTTCTTTATTTCTGGGAAGGTATTAACCTTCCTAATGGCTGTAGCAACAGTAGGACCCCAGAAATCTTAGAAATCAAATTTCTCATTTCAGTTAACAGCATAATAATTTCACCAGTGGCTTAAGTCCCAAATCCAGGCACCATGTTTATTTCTGTCTTGCCCTCATCACCTCATACTTCATCCATGAATAAGTGCCATTGATTCTGCCTCCCATACACATTCTTAATCCATCCATTCCTCTCCACCTTTACTATACCACTCTCCCTAGTTCAGGCCACCATTGTCTCTTGCTCTGACAAGGCGGTAGCCTCTTAGACATCATCCCTGTTGCCACTCCTGTCTTTCTGGAACCCATTTTCCATACAACAAGCAGAGTGGTCTTTTCAATATGAAAATCAGTGTGGGTAGCCTCCAACTGCTTCTAGACCAGTATCAATCAAAGAATGGCCAATGGAAATGGAACAAGCCAAATATCCATAAAAAGACAAATGGATAAGTGAAAAGTGGTACATCCATGCAATGGAATATTATTTGGCCATCAAAAGGAAGGAAGTTCTGATACATGTTACAACATGGATGAAGACATTATGCTAAGTGAAAGAAACTAGTCACAAGAGACCACATATTATATGATTCCAGTGATATAAAATGTCTAGGATGGGCAAATCTATAAAGACAAAAAGTACATTAGTGATTACATAGAGCTGGGGAGGGATAGTTGGGAAGAGGGAGGGAATTAATAGCTAAAGAATATAGGGATTCTCTCTGTGATGATGCAAATCTTCTAAAACTGACTGTGGTGATGATTGCACATATCTGTTAATATTAACACTAAAAATGAATTCTATATTTTTTTTATTTTAGTATGTTATGTTAATCACCATACTTTACATCATTAGTTTTGATGTAGTGTTCCATGATTCATTGTTTGCGTATAACACACAGTGTTCCATTCAGTACGTGCCCTCTTTAATACCCATCACCAGGCTAACCCATCCCCCCACCCCCCTCCCCTCTAGAACACTCAGTTTGTTTTTCAGAGTCCATCGTCTCTCATGGTTCGTCTCCCCCTCCGATTCCCCCCTTCATTTTTCCCTTCCTGCTATCTTCTTCTTCTTTTTCTTTTTACCATATAATGTATTATTTGTTTCAGAGGTACAGATCTGTGATTCAACAGTCTTACACAATTCACAGTGCTCACCATAGCACATACACTCCCCAGTGTCTGTCACCCAGCCATCCCATCCCTCCCACACCCCACCACTCCAGCAACCCTCAGTTTGTTTCCTGAAATTAAGAATTCCTCATATCAGTGAGGTCATATGATACATGTCTTTCTCTGATTGACTTATTTCGCTCAGCATATTACCCTCCAATTCCATCCACGTCATTGCAAAAGGCAAGATTTCATTCCTTTTGATGGCTGCATAATATTCCATTGTGTGTGTGTATATATATATATATATATATATATATATATATATATATATATATATACCACCTCTTCTTTATCCATTCATCTGTCGATGGACATCTTGGCTCTTTCCATAGTTTGGCTAAGGTGGACATTGCTACTATAAACATCGGGGTGCACATACCCCTTCGGATCACTACATTTGTATCTTTGGGGTAAATACCCAGTAGTGCAATTGCTGGGTCATAAGGTAGCTCTATTTTCAACTTTTTTTTTTTTTAAGATTTTATTTATTTATTTGAGAGAGAGAGAATGAGAGACAGAGAGCATGAGGAGGAAGGTCAGAGGGAGAAGCAGACTCCCTGCTGAGCAGGGAGCCCGATGCGGGCCTCGATCCCCGGACTCCAGGATCATGACCTGAGCCGAAGGCAGTCGCTTAACCAACTGAGCCACCCAGGCACCCTCTATGTTCAACTTTTTGAGGAACTTCCATACTGTTTTCCAGAGTGGCTGCACCAGCTTGCATTCCCACCAACAGCGTAGAAGGGTTCCCCTTTCTCCGCATCCCCGCCAACATCTGTCGTTTCCTGACTTGTTAATTTTAGCTATTCTGACTGGTGTGAGGTGGTATCTCACTGAGGTTTTGATTTGGATTTCCCTGATGCCGAGTGATGTTGAGCACTTTTTCATGTGTCTGTTGGCTATTTGGATGTCTTCTTTGGAAAAATGTCTGTTCATGTCTTCTGCCCATTTCTTGATTGGATCATTTGTTCTTTGGGTGTTGAGTTTGATGAGTTCTTTATAGATTTTGGATACTAGCCCTTTATCTGATATGTCATTGCAAATATATTCTCCCATTCTGTCGGTTGTCTTTTGGTTTTGTTGACTGTTTCTTTTGCTGTGCAAAAGCTTTTTATCTTGATGAAGTCCCAATAGTTCATTTTTGCCCTTGCTTCCCTTGCCTTTGGTGATGTTTCTAGGAAGAAGTTGCTGCAGCTGAAGTCAAAGAGGTTGCTGCCTGTGTTCTCCTTTAGGATATTGATGGACTCTAAGTCTCACATTTAGGTCTTTCAACCATTTGGAGTCTATTTTTGTGTGTGGTGTAAGGAAATGGTCCAGTTTCATTCTTGTGCATGTGGCTGTCCAATTTTCCCAACACCCTTTGTTGAAGAGACTGTCTTTTTTCCATTGGACATTCTTTCCTGCTTTGTCGAAGATTAGTTGACCATAGAGTTGAGGGTCCATTTCTGGGCTCTCTATTCTGTTGCATTGAGCTATGTGTCTGTTTTTGTGCCAGTACCATACTGTCTTGATGATGACAGCTTTGTAATAGAGCTTGAAGTCCGGAATTGTGATGCCACCGGCTTTGCTTTTCTTTTTCAACATTCCTCTGGCTATTCAGGGTCTTTTCTGGTTCCATACAAATTTTAGGATTATTTGTTCCATTTCTTTGGAAAAAAGTGGATGGTATTTTGACAGGGATTGCATTAAATGTGTAGATTGCTCTAGGTAGCATTGACATCTTCACAATATTTGTTCTTCCAATCCATGATCATGGAACGTTTTTCCATTTCTTTGTGTCTTCCTCAATTTCTTTCATGAGTATTTTATAGTTTTCTGAGTACAGATTCTTTGCCTCTTTGGTTAGATTTATTCCTAGGTATCTTATGGTTTTGGGTGCAATTGTAAATGGGATCAACTCCTTAATTTCTCTTTCTTCTGTCTTGTTGTTGGTGTATAGGAATGCCACTGATTTCTGTGCATTGATTTTATATCCTGCCACTTTACTGAATTCCTGTATGAGTTCTAGCAGTTTTGGGGTGGAGTCTTATGGGTTTTCCACATAAAGTATCATATCATCTGCAAAGAGTGAGAGTTTGACTTCTTCTTTGCCGATTTGGATGCCTTTGATTTCTTTTTGTTGTCTGATTATTGTGGCTAGGAATTCTAATACTGTGTTGAATAGCAGTGGTGATAGTGGACATCCCTGCCACGTTCCTGACCTTAGGGGGAAAGCTCTCAGTTTTTCCCCATCAAGAATGATATTCGCTGTGGGTTTTTCATAGATGGCTTTTATGATATTGAGGTATGTACCCTCTATCCTTATACTCTGAAGAGTTTTGATCAAGAAAGGATGCTGTACTTTGTCAAATGCTTTTTCTGCATCTATTGAGAGGATCATATGGTTCTTGTTCTTTCTTTTGTTGATGTATTGTATCACGTTGATTGATTTGCGGATGTTGAACCAACCTTGCAGCCCAGGGATAAATCCCACTTGGGCGTGGTGAATAATCCTTTTCATGTACTGTAGGATCCTATTGGCTAGTATTTTGGTGAGAATTTTTGCATCCATGTTCATCAAGGGTATTGGTCTGTAATTCTCCTTTTGGATGGGGTCTTTGTGTGGTTTGGGGATTAAGGTGATGGTGGCCTCATAAAACAAGTTTGGAGGGTTTCCTTCCATTTCTATTTTTTGGAACAGTTTCAGAAGAATAGGTATTCATTCTTCTTGAAATGTTTGGTAGAATTGCCCTGGGAAACCATCTGGCCCTGGGCTTTTGTTTCTTGGGAGATTTTTGATGACTGCTTCAATTTCCTTAGTGGTTATAGGTCTGTTCAGGTTTTCTCTTTTTTCCTGGTTCAGTTTTGGTAGTTGATACATCTCTAGGAATGCATCCATTTCTTCCAGGTTATCTAATTTGCTGGCATAGAGTTGCTCATAATATGTTCTTATAATTGTATGTATTTCTTTGGGTGTTGGTTGTGATCTCTCCTCTTTCATTCATGATTTTGTTGATTTGAGTCATTTCTCTTTTCTTTTTGATAAGTCTGGCCAGGGGTTTATCAATCTTGTTAATTCTTTCAAAGAACCAACTCAGAGTTTCGTTGATCTGTTCTACTGTTCTTTTGGTTTCTATTTCATTGATTTCTGCTCTGATCTTTATTATTTCTCTTCTCCTGCTGGGTTTAGGCTTGATTTGCTGTTTTTTCTCTAGCTCCTTTAGGTGTAGGTTTAGGTTGTGTATTTGTTTCTTGAGAAAGGCTTGTATTGCTATATACTTTCCTTTTAGGACTGCCTTTGCTGCATCCCAAAGATTTTGAACAGTTGTGTTTTCATTTTCATTGGTTTCCATGAATTTTTTTAATTCTTCTTAAATTTCCTGGTTGACCCATTCATTCTTTAGTAGGATGCTCTTTAGCATCCATGTATTTGAGTTCTTCCCAACTTTCCTCTTGTGATTGAGTTCTAGTTTCAAAGCACTGTGGTCTGAAAATAGGCAGGGAATGATCCCAATCTTTTGGTGCCAGTTGAGACCTGATTTATGACCTAGGATGTGATCTATTCTGGAGAATGTTCCATGGGCACTAGAGAAGAATGTGTATACCGTTGCTTTGGGATGGAATGTTCTGAATATGTCTGTGAAGTCCATTTGGTCCAGTGTGTCATTTAAAGTCTTTATTTCCTTGTTGGTCTTTGGCTTAGATGATCTGTCCATTTCAGTGAGGGGGGTGTTAAAGTTCCCCACTATTATTGTATTGTTGTCGATGTGTTTCTTTGCTTTTGTTATTAATTGCCTTATATAATTGGCTGCTCCCATGTTAGGGGCATAGATATTTACAATTGGTAGATCTTCTTGTTGGATAGACCCTTTAAGTAGGGTGTAGTGTCCTTCCTCATCTCTTATTACAGTCTTTGGTTTAAAATCTAATTTGTCCGATATAAGGATTGCCACCCCAGCTTTCTTTTGGTGTCCATTAGCATGGTAAATTGTTTTCCACCCCCTCACTTTCAATCTGGGGGTGTCTTTGGTTCTAAAATGAGTCTCTTGCAGACAGCATATCAATGGGTCTTGTTTTTTTATCCAATCTGATAGCCTGTGTCTTTTGATTGGGGCATTGAGCCCATTTACATTCAGGGTAACTATTGAAAGATAGGAATTTAGTGCCATTGTATTGCCTGTAAAGTGACTGTTACTGTATATTGTCTGTGTTCCTTTCTGGTCTATGTTGCTTTTAGGCTCTCTCTTTGCTTAGAGGACCCCTTTCAAGATTTCTTGTAGTTCTGGTTTTGTGTTTGCAAATTCCTTTAGTTTTTGTTTGTCCTGGAAGCTTTTTATCTCTCCTTCTATTTTCAGTGACAGCCTAGCTGGATATAGTATTCTTGGCTGCATATTTTTCTCATTTAGTGCTCTGAGTATATCCTGCCAGTCCTTTCTGTCCTGCCAGGTCTCTGTGGATAGGTCTGTTGCCAATCTAATGTTTCTACCCTTGTAGGTTACATATCTCTTCTCCTGAGCTGCTTTCAGGATTTTCTCTTTGTCTCTGAGACTCATAAGTTTTACTATTAGATGTCGGGGTGTTGGCCTATATTTATTGATTTTGAGGGGTGTTCTCTATGCCTCCTGGATTTTGATGCCTGTTTCCTTCCCCAAATTAGGGAAGTTCTCTGCTATAATTTGCTCCAATATACCTTCTGCCCCTCTCTCTCTTTCTTCTTCTTCTGGGATCCCAATTATTCTAATGTTGTTTCGTGTTATGGTATCGTTAATCTCTCGAATTCTGCCCTCGTGATCCAGTAGTTGTTGATCTCTCTTTTTCTCAGCTTCTTTATTTTCCATCATTTGGTCTTCTATATCACTGATTCTCTCTTCTGCCTCATTTATCTTAGCAGTTTGAGCCTCCAGTTTTGATTGCACCTCATTAATAGCCTTTTTTATTTCGACTTGGTTAGATTTTAATTCTTTTATTTCTCCAGAAAGGGTTTCTCTAATAACTTCCATGCTTTTTTCAAGCCCAGCTAGTATCTTTAAAATCAGCATTCTGAACTCTAGTTCTGACGTTGTACTAATGTCTGTATTGAGTAGGTCCCTGGCAGTCAATACTGCCTCTTGTTCTTTTTGTTGAGATGATTTTTTCCATCTTGTCATTTTGTCCAGAGGAGAATAGATGAATGAGAGAACAAAATGCTAACAGGGTAACAATGTCCCCAGAAAATATACTCTAAACAAATCAGAAAAGACCTGAAAGCAGGGGAAAATAAAGGGAAAGAAAGAAAAAAGAAAAAAAAAAGACAAAGAAAGATAAAAACAAACAAAAACAGAACAAAACAAAAAAACAGAATATGATCAAATATGAGCAGGCTGGTGCATAGATCAAGTGCCACACACCAGATTTTGGGTGTACTTTGGTTTGTTAGAAGAAAGTGCCTCCCAAAATTTTAAAGAAAGAAAAACATATATGTACAAAAATAAGGGTAAATATGATGAAGGGATGCAATATGACTGTAAAGATGAAAATTATAAAAGATTTTATAAAAGGAATTGATAAGATAAGAAGTTGGTTGAAAAAAGAAAGAAGAGGATTTAAAAAAAAAAAGGGAGAGAATGTGATCAGGCAGTAGACTGGAACAAAGCCATACAGTAGAGATTTAGGGTTTATTTTGGTCTGTTAGAAGAAACTGTTTCCCAAAATTTTAAAGAGAGAACAACTTATATATATATATATACCAAAAATAAGGTTAACTACTATGAAGGGATAGAATATGACTCTAAAAATGAAAAATAAAAAAGATTTTTTAAAATAGGGATTGATAAGATGTTGGTTGAAAAAGGAAAAAGAAAAATTAAAAAAAATAGAGAGAGTTTAAAAAAATTAACTTTGAAAGACTAAGGAATCATGGTAAAAAAGCCATGGATTCTACATGCAGTATTCCCCTAGTGCTGGAGTTCTGCTGTTCTCATTGATCAGTAAACTTGGTCTTGGCTGGCTGTTCTCGCTCATCTTCTGGGGGAGGGGCCTGTTGCCGTGGTTCCCAAATGTCTTTGCTGGAGGCGGAATTGCCCCGCCCTTGCCTGGTCCGGGCTAAGTAATTTGCTCAGGTTTGCTCTTGGGAGCTTTTGTTCCCTGCAAGCTTTCCATTCAGCTTTGGAGGCCGAGAGTGAAAATGGCAGCCTCCCAATCTCTGGCCCCAGAGGAGCTGAGAGTTTGGGGCCCCGCTCCTCAGTGAGCCCCCAGAGAAAAGCAGTCAGTCACACCCATCTCCCCAGTCTCTGGCCACACTCCATGCTCACCAGGCCTGTGACCGAGCACTTCTGTCCCTGGCACCCGACCCCGTGTGGAGTCTCCAAACCCAGCCAATCCCAGCGGTGCGCTCCCGCACCACTCCTCCCAGGGGAGGAAGGGGAGTCTTCCCGGATCTGCCACTTGTTGGGTCCCTGCTGGAGGAGCAATGGCCCGACTGGGCCACGGATCACGGTTTATGGCAACCCCGAGCTGAGAGCCCGCACCTCTGCTCCGTCTCTGCAGCCGGCTTCCCCGCTCTGATACCTGGGAACTCTGCCGCACTCAGGCACCCCCGGTCTTTCTGTGACCCTGAGGGTCCTGAGACCACACTGTCCCACGAGGTTTCCACCCCCCGCTTAGCCACTGGAGCGACATCCCTCAGCGGAGCCGACTTCTAAAAGTTCTGATTTTGTGCTCTGCAGCTCTATCACTTGCCAGAAGCAGCCAACAGAGGCCCCCTCCCCCACCGTCTATCCTCCTGAATATCACCTCGGATTCACTTCTCTGCATGTCCTGCCTTCCAGAAAGTGGTCGCTTTTCTGTTGAGAGAGTTGTTGCTATTCTTTTCTTCGATCTCCTGTTGAGTTCGTAGGTGTTCAGAATGGTTTGATCCCTATCCAGCTGAATTCCTGAGACCAGATGAAATCCAGGTCTCCTACTCCTCCGCCATCTTGCTCCACCCCTCTGAATTCTATACTTTAAATGGGTGAATTGTATGGCATGTAAATTATGTCTCAAAAAACCTTTTTTTTTTAAGGTTGGTGAGTGGGCAGGCAACATTTGAGTCATCTGGGATCTTGGAGAAATGCAGATTCTTGAGCCGCATCCTAGCCACACTAGAGAATTTCTAAAGACGGGTCCCAGAAATCTGCATTTTAACAAACATTCCAGATGATTCTTATACACACTAAAGTTTGAGAAACACTAAAATAAATTAAATTAAAATTCCGTTTCAGGGTTACTGGGCTCTACAGGATCTTATTCTCCAATGCCAACTCCTTATCCTAGCACACTACCCTTCCTTTTATGTCATTGACGAGCCAATGGGTTCCCCTGTTAGTGCCTTTGAACTATCAATTCCCTCGACCTGGAATACCTTTCCCTGCAATCTTTATATGTCTGTCTTCTTTTTGCCATTCAGTTTTCAGCTTAAATATAACAGGGTCACATCACCCTTTATATTTGCTTCACCACACTTTATAACTATTTGGTATTTTCTACTTAATTTAGTTGAAGACTGTCTGTCTGCCTTCTGGGAATATAAGCAGGCCCTTCTATCTAGCAGGCAATCAATAAATATTTGTTGAATTGGTGAGGAAACCCATTGAACCCAGGCGTCCTGGGATACATCCCCTACCACTCACTAAGCTCTGTGCTTAGTTTCTGAGCTCTCTGCATCTTGTCAACAGATTGTGTTGGAAATGGAACCACCAAAATTAGCCACATTTTCTGGTGACACAGAAAGCCACCCTATTGACTGATGCTATAAGCTAAGCTAAGGATGGGAGAAACGCAAATGGATGAGGAAGCAATTTTTCTTTACCAGACTAAAAGTTCCTCAAGAATGGCCTCAGTCCCTGCTACAAATTAGATGCCCCGAAAATGTTTGCTTAATTCTTGGGCTAAATGCTGAAGAAATAAAAAGTCATTCATTCTTGCTTTGTAAGAAACCAGGGCCCCAAAAATCCTCCCTGGACTCCTCTAAACGCTTGGAGAGTCACCTAGACACTATTCCCTGCCCTCCCCTTGTCCTTTCTGTTAAATGAGATATTTGTGTTTTAAATGAAAGCCATTGTTGACCCCTCACTAGTGGAAAAGAATCAATGTGCATGCATTCCTCACGTAATAAGAAATAAATCCCTTAAGCCTCTAATTTGCTCCCACTGGCATAGAATTTTGAAGTCTAAGAATGCATCTGCCATCAGAAAAGTTAATTCTGTGGCTGCTGACTCCACAGCTATGTATGTGGCCATTGTTCATGACCCAGGAATGGTCCGGAGGAGATCAGTGCTCTGTTCTCATAATGAACCTTATGTTTCTAAACACAGGTGCGTTTGGATTGTAGACATCTGTGTCATTAGCTGGGAAGAGAAAGAGCACAAAAGCAGCTCAGAAATGAGCTCCTTGGAAATGCAGGATGGTATTGTTGTGGTGGCTCTTATCACCATCATCATTATTTCTTTGATGATGTATCATGGCACAGAGATGGTGATGAACGAATCCAGTTGTCTCACCGCCATGTTTTCAACATGCTGCCTTTCACTGTGGGAGGAGGGAGACTCTAGACAGAATTCACCCCATTGTCATTCTATTGAAAAGAGTTGTCAGAGAGCCCCTGGTCCATCCTACCACCATTTCAATTTGCTTTTTACTCTAACTTTGTATTTCATCTCTGCTCTTTGATGCAGAAGAATGAAAGAGCTTTTGGGAAATGTTTGTTCCTGATGGCTCTGATGAGAACGATGTCCTGAAAAACTGTCAAAAATTTGCAGGACAAAGAAAGAAGGGCTATCAGATGACTCCTGGACATTCTTCTGCTGACCCCACTGAATCAGTATTGATTCCCAGGTTCCTGCAATTCACACATTAGCAGGTATTCAGGACAACCCAAACCTTATGACAATCAGAATTCTTGGCCATTTTACAAGCACATATTCACTGGGAACTTTTGTAGTAAGTCACATGGCACACTATAGTTTGCATTTGCTCCATATTAATGAATATTTTAAAACATTATAACAAAAGCATATGCCAATACCAGTAAACAAAATTAATTTTTAAAAGGGATCTTAGATACAAAGCTTGATTTGACTAAAACAATCTCCTAGCTTTTTATGAATTCTAAAAATCTGAGTGAAAATCATGTCTCAGCAAGTTGTAAATTCTGTAGTGGTGTTTTACTAACTATCTCAGACTTTGAGCTGGAGTGGCCACTAATATTCATGTAATCTAATAAAACAGAGATTCAGAGAATTCAAGTGATGTGCCAACACACAGCTAGGCGACAGTAAAGCTGGGGCTAGAATCCAGTCTCCTGACTTGAAGTTCGTTTTTCCCATGAAAGATGTGAATCAGTCAGGGTGTAATCGGGGAGGTAGATCCACTCTGAGTGATATGGAATAAGGGATTTATTATATGGATGGTGGGAGCTGGTGGAAAAGTCTTTAAGAGGATTTTGGCCTGGTTCTGTGGTAGGCCTAAAGGCTGCATGTCAGCAGGGCTTGAACTTGGGAAGAAAAGTTGACTGTAAAAGGAAAGAACAAGGGCATACTGGAATCCATAAGGACAAACTCCACACCTCCTCTCTCTCCCCACCTCCAGTGTCAATGTGTGGTTGACTTGCAAGAAGAAGCTGGCAGCCTTCTCCACCAAGCCACATGCGCACCTGGCCCAGACCACAGAAAAGTGGAAGGAGGAGGTCAGCAGGGGTGGAGCACCTGAAGCTCAGCTGCTGATGCTTGGCAGCACAAGAGCCAGACCATCAGCATCAGGTGGAGCTGCACTTGGTGCCCTGCATTGACCTTGTGGATGTAATGTCCATTGCTTCACTGCCACCTTCCAAATCACACACAAATTCTCTTGTCGTCAACCCTAACCCAGAACCAAAGGGTGAAGGGAATTCTGGGAAATCAGCTCCAGCTTAGCTAAATAAAAAGCCTCTGCACCATGGTATATCTTGTCAACGTGTTTGCAGATGTCTTTGATTTTTCTCTTGGCATTAAACACAGAATAATTCAAATATAAAAGAGAACACAAATATAGAACCTCTCCATGGTTTCCTTTATGGAGTTAGTGCTTTTCTGTCACCTTGAGAGTTCAGTCGCCTTGAATCATTTTCTTGCCATGTTGTGCTTCTTGGAATGATTGAAACTATAGCCTATTTGCATACTATTTATATATGAAATATTGAGTCTATTGATTATACTTGAAGCAAAATAGGTCCTCTAATATTATGTACATCACGTAAATAAGAATTAGACAAACTTCAGGATCCATTTGGCATTACTACCTATTTAACCATATACTTATGTATTTATGCAGCTAGGTATGTATATTTGTAACTGTTCCATCTATCTATCTATCTATCTATCTATCTATCTATCTATCTATCTATCTATCTATCATCTATCATAGTGCTATAAAGACTTAAGGAAGAACGGTTTTCAAGAGTAAACAGTCAGATATTTAAAAATGGTGAGCTGCCAGACTGCGAAATCGGTGTTGTAACTTCTGAGTAATTATGTGAACTACTGAACACCTGTCACTAATCCAAAAGGCAAAAGAACTGACAGTTATGTAAACTGTTGCTTCACCTTGGCTTCTTGAGATTACTGAGATAGTTATAGATAGGAAATGCAAAAAGAATTAAAGAAGAAGGAGAAAGAGAGGGGATGGTGGGGGTTTACTGCACAGGAGTATTAGGAATTTGTTTAGCTTCTGCCTCTCTAAATCGTGTTAGATTTTTTAATCTTGTAGCTTATTTTCCTCCTCAGATCCAAGCCCAGAAATGCTCCTTTCCTTTGCTCTTCCTAGGGGAAAGAAGTTAAGACTGTAGGCAAATAAATCAACAAATAAATACAGCTTTGTGAAGACATCGAGATAAGACACTGAGATTATGAGTCCACCTTCCAGTCTCAATCACCAACCAGAGGGAAAGGTGAGACAAGTGATTTCTAAAAGTTGATAAAACACAGAGGATGTTTGGCAGTGGGAAAAGCCCTGGATTTGGGTCTAGAATTAGGTCCAATCCATTTATCCATTTGTGTCCTTTTTAGCATTATTTAATTTATTAGAGTTTACATTTTCTCTTCTGCAAAATGGCTATAATCTCATCTGCTTGATGAGAAGTTCTAGGCTTGAGTGAGAGAGCCTGTATGTTTACCTGCTTCCTATCTTTATTCTCCTAATACCCCTTCCCCTGCAATGACTCCAATTTTCTCATCATTTCCGGAAGAAGTCATCATATGACTGATTATACAAATAGGAATGTAATGAGTAGCATAATTTATTTTAACATGTTAGAGGAGTGTCAGTAAGCAAGTGGAAATTTTAAAAGAACTTATTTCATAGCCTGAAACCACTATTTTGTTTACTTGAAACAACTGATTTTTTCCTGTGTTAAAAAAATCATGAAAGATTTTGAAATGGGCAAAAACATTACTGGGTGTCCTGCCTGGAGAACCCTTCTGAGTAATCTGTGTCTTTTATTGTCTTTGAGCTATTTTAAAACTCTGTGAATTGTAGATCCCTGGTGGCTAATACAGGTATTCTTATCCAAGGACAAATACTGTTAAGTCTTATTATTCATAGTAGTTATGTTCTATAAAGTTGCCATGAACACTGAGTTAGTGAATACCGAACCATTGCTTTTAGGGAAAACAAGGGATTAGGTTCCTATGGGCCTCTGGTTACATTGTCATCAACCAATTAATACATAACCTTGTTTTATGTGTATTTCTGTTTAAACACACCTTCTTTAATAAACAGTGTTGATTCATTAGCCTTTAATTAATGGCCAACAACACTATAACTCATACCCGAATGAAGCTTTTTTAACCCACGTATTTTAGCAAGTAGGTGAATTCACATATACTGAATCAGCAAATAATGAGAACTGACCATATTGTATCTAATGGATGTACCAATGATTTCTCTCCCCACTTTCCCATCCCAGAAGAAACCAGTTTTGCAACTGGTGAGCAGATTTATTTGGGCCATTCCTGACCACCTATGAACTGTTAAAAGATATACTGAGGCATGTTAAAATTTACAAGAGTTTATTTGACTCTTGTATTTATCCATTCTAATTTATCCATTATCCATTTGGTTAGAATTTATCCATTCTAACCAAAAGTGGTTGAAGGTGCTCCCCTGGCAGGAGCTAGGGAAAGACTTTTATAGATTGGACTCAGAAGCAAAGCAAAGCAAATTATTTGATTGGCTATACCTTAAGCGGTTGCCTTATTTGGGAAAGCCCAGTTGGCTGTTTGTGATTGGTTGTTCTTAAGTTTGATTTCTTAGCTTTGAGGCATTTATAGGAATTGACTCCAGCTTAAGTTCTGGTTTGATTATGTAGTTGCCAAGACCTTAGTACCCACCTCAGTCTGACGTCTGCCTTGTTTAATTACTTAAGGCCATATGTTCCACACTTTAGATTTTCCTTTAAAATTGTTGTAATATCTTTCTGGTTCCTTCATTAATTCATAGTTACATGGAAATCTTAGCTATGTATTCATTTTCTATTGATGTGAAAGTGATGATTTTACCTTTAAAAAGAATTTTATTCTCTACCATTTGAAAAATAGTTCAGGCTGAATTATCATCTTCAACTTGGGCAGTTTCATGCAATCCTATGAGCCTACCTTCTGAAAACATTCCAGAGCATGACTTTCAATTAGTCATAATTCCTCTTCAGCGTCTTGCTTTTGCCATTCCATGGATTTACCATCTGAGAAAGTGCTTCTACATTGTAAAACATTCTGCAAATTAGCATCTCATTTAATGTTCACAGTGCGAGGGGTGATCGTTTTCTATATTTAAGGCTGAGGAAACTCACATTCAGGGACATTATGTGCCTTTTTTAAGATCTCATGCATAGAAAATTTTGTCTGACTGTTGTCAAGAATTAGAGACCAAAGTTCTGCAGATAACAGAGTCAATGCTGTTCATGTAAACAACACAGAAATCAACTTCAATTACTGTAAGGGATTAAAAGCCTTTCCCGCTTTTCTGGACTTGAGACTTGTTATGTAGAATGGGGAAATGGGTGGATTAGTGGGGGGGGGGATATTGAAAGGTATCTGTTTTGACTTGCTTGATTTATAGTGAAAAGGGAAGGACGTTACTGGAAGATAAGAAAATGAGAGATTCTTAGAGCTAGGAAACAGGGTGAGGGAGAGAACCAGAGAGCCTGGGTTGAGTGTTGGTGCTTGATGGGAAGTGGTCAGAAGGGAGGGGGATAAGAGGACAATTTCTCTGTTGTGATAGATGGAGCTCTCAGGAGACAGGAGAAGGGGTTTTATATTCTGCTGAGTCTGAGAGAGTCTTCCATGAAGCTCCAAAATACTTTTGGGGGAATGTTGGACATTTTGTTTTTAAGTACAGCATTTTGCTGAAGGGCCAAAGGGGCATAGTTTTGTCTGAGTTAGGATGATTACTTTCCTATGCTGTGAAGGATTCCTAGAAGAGAGAAGAGGGAACTCCTGCAGGATTTAAAGTTAGCGTAAGTGACAAAACTGCCTCGGAACTTTGACTCTATTTGATCAGCTAATTATTAATATTTTTCAACTACTTTTTTGTCAAGGGTCCTAGAATTATATCAACCAGAAAATAAAGGAAGGGAAGGAAAACTCTATTGGCTGCTTAGGCAGAAGGCTTAGTCTGAAAATGAGCTGCCCTTCTTCCTGGCAGTTAACAGAAACGTTATATGTTATAGGCATGTAGGTTAATATTGAGGAAAAGGAACAAGAAAACAAAAGCTTAATCTGTGGAACAAAACTTGTGTTCTGTAACCAGTTTTTTAAAGGCCTAAGGAGAAACAAGTATGGGAAAATACTTCCTTGAAGTTTCTGGCAACAAAAATGGTTGGTTTAGTCACGTGGTGGTCACAACAGGTATTAACCTTTTATTTATTTATTTATTTATTTATTTATTTATTTTTAAGATTTTATTTATTTATTTGAGAGAGAGAGAAAGAGAGAGCATGAGAGGGGGGAGTGTCAGAGGGAGAAGCAGACTCCCTGCTGAGCAGAGAGCCCAATGTGGGACTCGATCCCGGGACTCTAGGATCATGACCTGAGCTGAAGGCAGTCAGTTAACTAACTGAGCCACCCAGGCACTCCCCGATATTAACCTTTTATTCTTTGAAATACATATAAGCCCTTCTCCCTTCCTGATTTTCACAATATAGAACCTTCTTATCTTTGTGATATGACAAATACATGGTAGGTCAATCAGAAAAGTCAGTTTTTATGGACTCACTGAAATGAGTATGCACACTTTACATAATTTATTCTAACTCAAAATGTATACATTTACATTTATTTGTCAACATTTAATATAAGACCAAGGATGATTCTTTGAGTTAGGGACAGCTGTTTGGAGCTCTGCATTGGTTTTCATAGATGAGCCACAGCAATAATACATATCATCTCATTTCCAGTTTTAATTTTTTCTTAAAGGGAGCAGGTCTTAAATGAAAACCATTGAAATAATCAGCACAGACTCCCTCTAGATTGATAAGATTTTTTCCCCCCTTAAACTTTTCAGGTCTCCTATAACTGTTCAAAGCATTTGACTTAAATTTGATAGAGAAAATTCTCTTTCCAAATTCGTTTTTCACTGATTTATGTTATATTTAATTAAATTAGTTATAATAACAAGGACAACTGACATAAACAGGTCTGGGAACAATTCAACCAACTCTGCTTAAGCATCCAACACATATGGTAAGAGAATAATTCACAGGATGCTCGAGTAGAATTCAGGACAGCAAATACGTAGCATGCTGTGGGCAGTGGTTCATTATGCTTAGAGAAGGAACTGCAAGCAGGTGGATCATGGTAAGTTAGTTCAGCCTAGAGGTGCCCGAAATGAGTTTAGCTTCTGGGTAGAATGAAGAGCAGATGCTCTGGCTGGGAATTGTAGGGCAGGAAGTCAATGATGCTCACAGACAGGACCCAGGTATCCAGAATGTCCTACCCTCTCCACTCTGCCCAAGCCCCCCTGGAGAACCCATGGGGCAACTGGG
The DNA here is from genome assembly GCF_011800145.1 of Mirounga leonina. Classification (NCBI taxonomy): domain Eukaryota; kingdom Metazoa; phylum Chordata; class Mammalia; order Carnivora; family Phocidae; genus Mirounga; species Mirounga leonina. Next base: position 4,586,918 of record NW_023270466.1, read on the forward strand.
GAGGACAGAGAGACCCAAGGGCCCTTGATAAGAGCACATTTGATCCCAGCTGGTGACATGGCTCAGAAAAGTTACCCAGCCTCTTGCTAGTGTGGCTTTTCCAGCTGTGAAAAGTGACGTTTGAACTAAAATAAAACCATGTGGATCAATTTCATCTCAAAGTCAATGATTTCTTTGTTTATTTGTTTTTGCAGTTGTTTGTTTTACTTTGTTTTGTAGAATACCTCAAATTAAAACATTGTTTATATATAACAGCAATAACAGTGTTGAAATTAAGCAGATACTTTGGAATTCATTTTGTGGCCTTCAGATTGGTAGTGGGAGTGGAAAACAGCGCCCAAAGCCTAGGACAAGAGCTTTTATCTGTTGCTTCTGGACCCTGTGGTGATGGGCCGGCAATGTTTGGCAAAGGGGACCTGAGGGGAGAGTCAGCAGCTCTTAGCATCACCCCTGACCGCCACTACTGAGCCTGCAGATGGGGAAAGAAAACCTAAACCAGGAGTCCTACACCCACAGCTCTCTCTATTTTGCTCTGAGTGCAAGAGGGCCATCCTCCCTGTAAGGAGGCCTCTTTCCAAGGCCCAGGGGCCATGACAGTTTCATGACAGAGAGAACTGAACCCCAACAAATGCTCTTGCCTTCTTCCCTGGGAAAATGCTGCCAGGAGGTCAGGTTGGTGTTTCAATTCTACGATTCTATGGTTATTGCTTTTTGTGGAAGTGCCTGCAACTAGAGAGACCATCAAACATGCTGATGCATGATGCTGCAGCTATTCCTTCTTCTCACCCAGCAGCGCCTTGACTCCTGACTCGAAAAGCCCATTCTGTGCTCCAGGGAGGGAGTCTTCTGTCATCCCTGGGAGAGTGGCTGTACCACAGAAGGGAAATCTGGGGGACACTTTGGTGCATCCCTTGTGTGTAATTTGGGGTAATTCATCTGAATAACCATAATTACCATGGAGAATCGGCATATGATCCAAGAAGGTATTTGCTTGTGTCTTAGGCATACCTTTCTCCTTCAGGGTTTCTTGGAATATTAGCATAAAATTAATCCTCTCGGGGAATGACAAGTTTCTTCCTCCTCCAAGGCATGTCCGCCTCTCTGCCATTTCAGGTTCCTCCTCCTCCCCCTTCTCTTCCTCTTCCTCAGCCATTACATGAATTGAAGTGGATTTTGAGTCTTTATTCACCTTTTTTTTAAAAGTTCTGTTCTTCGTTTTAAAATAAGTTGAGCATGACATTTTAGATACCTTTGTCTTTCAAAAATAAAACATAAGAAAACTGAATTAAATGTCTTTTATATTTCCTTTTAAAACAGGTCAGTTGCTCTGAATAGAAAACTTTCCCAATTCCTGGTTAAAAAAAAATAAGAAGAGAGAGAGAGAGGAGAGAATATTCCCCACATCACAGTCTGAAGTAGTGTGGAAAAGTAGATAATAGTACAAACTACCTATATGTAACTTCATATTTTCTGGTAGCCACATTTTAAAAAGGAAAAGGAAACATATGAAATTAATTTAGTGATTTACTGATTTAACCCAAGATATCCAAAATACTATCATTTCAACATGTCATCAATATTAAAAATTATTAATGAGATATTTTGCCTTTTGTGTGTGTGTGGAATTGTGTCTGTGAAACTCAGTGTGGTTTTACACTTACCACACACCTCAGTAGGTTGAGCCACATTTCGAGCGCTCAAGAGCCGTACATGGCGAGTAGCTACCATATCGAGCTGCTTGGCCCATGTATCTTTTATGCTGACACCTCACTTTTTTATTTCCATTTTATTGCTCTGTCTTAAAGGAGAGAAAGCATTTAGACTCCAAGTCTAATGTCAACTGGAAAATTTTCATAGCAGTTCCTGTGAAGTATAAGACTTGTCAAGTAATAGCTATTTCTATTACACTACTTCAGCAGAACATCAATTGGTATAGCATAAGCAGTGAGTTGAAGGAAAACAGCTTGATTTTATTAATTCCAATTTAAACTCCTTCCCCCCAAAATCAAATTATTCCAACAAGAACTATCACCATACATTACCCAATAGTGAAAAGTTTTCATAATGTGTTTAATACAGTGTTTCTTAATGTGCACAGGGCATTTTATAGCAACCTGGCTAATTGATACAAGCCCAGCTCCTTGGTAGAGCTTTCTAGATGAAGAAAACTGCATGTCACGTTAATTCCTTCCATGTGGATGCTGAAGACAATATTGTCCATAGCTTTCCTCACCTTCACTGTGACTAGGAAGAAAGCTTCCTCCCTGCATTTCCCAGATGGCATTTGTCTTGATTACAAAGTCTAGCATGTTTCCATCTCATTATCTTTATTACAATTTTGTAGTATCTGTGTTGTAGAATTTGGACAAGTTAAACAACAACAACACTACAACTCATTACACTGTCTTTCCACTAGTCTATGAGCAACTCAGGACACAGAACATTGCTTATTTTTCAGTGTGTCTAGCTGAACCCAGACAGAGCTGCCTGGCACATCATTCATGCTCAGTACCTTGTAACTGAAGCCAAGAAGTTCTGTCCTGTTCATCTGTCTTTTTCCCCTTTGTCATATGCTTTCATCAAGACCCAGGACCATACTGATATTTCCACACTGAAATTTATTCATTCAACAAACGTTCAATGAGGGCCTACTTTAGGTTAGGCACTTTGCTGGGGCAGTGTGGTGAAAAATACAGATACACTCCTGAAATTTAAGAGTAAGGGAAAAGACATGGAAAAAATAAGTGCAGTGGGTACTGTGGTTTTGAAATACCTTCCACTGATTTTTTGTTCCGAGTGGTCTACTTTGTTTTGTTTATTCATTTGCCTGCCCTGCCGTCCTTTCCATCATTCAGCCTTGAGTCACAGAGACTCAGGAAGGAAGGAGATCGGGGTACTGCTTGCACAGACAAATCAAAGGGGAGGGAGAGAGGAGGCAAAGGATGAAAGCAGAAGCTCTTTTGGTGGGGTCAGTGTTGAGGGCACACAGAGCCGAGAAAGAGATGCAGGAAAAGGGGGAAGGAAGGGATGAGGGAGAGGGGGAGGAAGAGGAGGAGGATGGAGAGAGACAGAGACATAGAGGAGGCCTTTCTCTGCCCCAAGCTGCTTTCAAGTCTTGTCAGTGCTAATTGGAAGGAAACTCTGAGTTTCAGAATTTAAACCGTCTTGGACTGAGTTTTAAAATATAAATGACTGAATAGTGACTAGATACCTCTGAACTGTCTATCTTCTGGTCTACCCTGTAGATGGTGGCTCAACAAAGGAAAGTGAAACTGGAAACATTGAAACTGATTCATATTTGTACAGCCTGAGTTGGGCTCCTAGTCCAACCCATGATGGCAAGGAATAAAATTCCCAGCCAAGTACTTCGCACGTGGCTATATGCTTTTAAAGCTCGATTTCTTTCAGAAATGACTACTTCTGTTTCAAATACCTTGTTGGAGGTTCAACTCAGAGTATTTCAGATGCAAGACAATAAATAATCAATTGTTATGAGAGTATGTGTCCAATAAATACTTGTTTAGTGGGTAAATTTAGAAGTGGTCCATAAAAGAAGAGAAAATAGGATTTTTAAAACTTTGTTGCAGTAAGCCCTCAATAACTATTGTAATTCATTACCCAGAAGTTCAAATGCAGAAATGCCAGTGATTTGTGTTTTCATAGTCAGGCATTAAAGAATGTCTCTTTCTGTTTTAGAAAAGTCTGTGCTTAGATGGCCATCTTCTTAAAAGCACTTTCCAGGCATACATACATATATATTTTTAAAAGCTACAAAACTTTATATCTTCCAAGGAATACAAGAGAGTATGGATTTTGGAATCAGACAAATCTGGGCTCAAATCACAGTTTTGTTATAGTGTAGCTGTGATCTTGATCAAATAACCTAACTTCTCAGCATCTTGGTGATCTCTGCTGTGAAAGAAAGAAAGAAGGAAAGAAAAAGAAAGAAAGAAAGAAAGAAAGAAAGAAAGAAAGAAAGAAAGAAAGAAAGAAAGAAAGAAAGAAAGAGGAAAGGAAAGGAAAGGAAAAAAGAAAGAAAAGAAAAGGAGGAGTGGGGAGGGGAGGAGGAGAATAGGAAGGAGGAAGGAAGGAAGGAAGGAAGGAAGGAAGGAAGGAAGGAAGGAAGGAAGGAAGG
>NW_023270466.1:4591062-4709658 GCF_011800145.1 Mirounga leonina
AGGAAGGAAGGAAGGAAGGAAGGAAGGAAGGAAGGAAGGAAGGAAGGGGAGGGAGAGAGAGTGGAGGGAGGGAGGAAAGATTTTTTTTCAGGGTTGGTGTTGGGAGAGACATGGGTCAGAGATGACGTAAGAAAATACCTAGTATGTTTCCTGGCACAAAATGGATATTCAAAAAATGGCAGCAACTGCTGATTGCTTTGTTATCCCTGAAATAACCACATTTTTTTTTTCTGAAATGATACAATTGCTTTTTGTCTCTGGTCAGTGCCCATAGTACCTTCTCTGTAGCACTCATTGCAAGGATGGCTGAGTGACATCAGTGACTGGGAAATTAGTCTCTGCCTCCAAGGGTTTGCCTCTCCTGGTTGCTTCATTTCATCACGCACTTGGTTTTGAGCAATGGTTTGATGCCTCTGCAGTGTCCTCAGCAAGAAACTCACCTTCCCAGATATGGCTTTGGGAGGCGTAGGGAGTGGGTGAGCATGGAAGTCATAACCTCACAGGGTATTGTGAGGATTAAAAATAGCCCTTGAAAAACACAGCACCAAGGTATTCCTAAACAGCCTCAAAGAATAATATTAAATGCCTTACTTAGTCAGTGTGTTGCTCATCAAGTGTGCTGTGAGAACCTGCAGCTGGTAACATCAACAACTGCCACCAGGATTGATGAGGGTTGTAGCAGATCCTGAAACAAGGAATGAAAACCCCCAGAGCAGGGCAAGAACATGTGAGATACTCTGAAGAGGAGAGCTGCACAGCACAAAGCAAGAGGCACACTAATCCACACATTCTTGTGGCAGGTGCAAAGGTGGCTCGTTTGGCCTCGTGGCTCTTCTCGCCAATTCCTTAATGAAAAGAAACTCTCATTTTGACCTCCCTGCTTCACAGGATTATTTTCCTGTCCCTATGTTTGTGCTCAAGTTAAATTCTAGTAAAACAATAAAGTTCTCATTACAAAATCCAGATCGGTTGATGCTCAGCCAATCCATGTAACTCAGGTATTTGTGAAGATGATGTGGAACTATGTCAGGTGTTGTTAGACAAGAGAACCTGGGTAGCGTGGCCATTACCTGATGGTTCATGCCAACATTTCAGTGCCCAGAATACATGTGTTTTACTCTGGGTCCCTCTAGCAGCTGGTGCTGGGACAAAGGTTCAAGTGCAAGCAGTTAGTGTAGGAGGTGAGAGAATACGCTGGAGGGGAGTGGGGAATTGACACAGGGAAGGGTGTTACATTCCCCAATAGGGAAACTCGGGGAGCCAGTGCAGAAGCCCTGTCTGAGGGACAGGGGAACTAGGGTATTTATACACCAACTCTATGTAGTCATCAGTTGATGGCTGTTCCTAGGGAATGTTAGTTTCTCAGCACCATTGATGTAAAGGTGACCATATTTCCAATTTTTATTTTAAATAAAATGAAAATTGGGTACAAGTACAGGTAAAGAAAAGAGAAAGAGGATAACAGAGTGATCAAAACAGGTGCTACAACTCCCCAAAACCACTGCTTGCTCCTGCAAAAGCACATACACGTGTTTTTCTTTCTGTGTCATGCTCCACTCTGCATTTTCAGACCTGGTGCACACATTGCAAAAGTTCCGAGCTCCACAGAAATGACATTTTTTTCATCACAGGAAATCAGCTTCCATAATGGCAGAAATCTGAAAAATTTTGACACAGCACTGTTAGACATTTCCTTTTAATTTTCTGAATTAAAATCTAAATTACAGCACTTAGGGAAAGTAGAGCATATATATCCCAACAAAGTGTGTTAAGCGTGTGCGTGTACTTGTAAACACACCACTCCTTTCTTATTACATGAGACTGAGCAGAGATCTCGCCCATAGAAGTCAAGTACCTAAAGTTCAGACTCTTTCCCAGAAAAGCATTCTGTTCCTCCCTCACATTCTCTGACCCTGCGTGACTCAGTCTCCCCAGATGCACAGTCATCCAGTCTCTCAGTTTGTCCTCTCCCCAACTTCTACCCTTGGGAGCTGTTGGTCACTTGGAAGCTGTGCCTTTGGCTACTGTCCAGGAAACAATCATTTCCTAAAGAGTAGTTGTGGCCCCAAAGAGTTCATGGAAGCCTCCCAAAATATGTTCCTCTCTTTCCAGGTCCAGCTTTTGTCTGGGAGACCTAAAATACATGCAAATGTAAAATTCCTTCCCACTTTGACATGGGCAAATGAATGGTTTATTGAAATTAGAGACATTATCTTAATGCCTGTGGGAGCAAGATAAAACCTCTCTCTAGCTATGGCCTGGGTCTTTGGCTTCCCATTGAGTTTGAAATAGGAAAAATTCCCAGCTCACAAAGGGGATTCTTTCTTCTCTGATCTGCACTACCTGCCTCTTGTGTGGAGAAATTCAATACGACCATGAAGAGGCAAGGACTCGAGCAAACCATTGTCACTGATGGGGAGTTTGGACTAAGCCCAAGGCAGATGGATCCTCTTTGTTCAGGTGATGTGCTGAGCCGGGGTACAGGTCTTACTAAAATGTCAAGATTGCTCCCCAAAATAATGTCACTTAATCTTAAGGGGAGTACCATTGACTTGTCTTTGATGGCAGAATTCTTGACCCCTATCAAGTACACACACACACACACACACACACTCACATATACATGCTCACACACACATGCACAAAGAGAGGGACAGGGAGACAGTGATCTTTTTAAGCCTGGAATTCTTTGGGTTTGGTTTCAAGCTAGAAGAAAAATCGTTGTTAGGGAGAAAGCTTGTAGATAAATCATCAAACTGTTTGGAAATTTCAGCACTTTGAAAAATGAGACAGTGTGGAGGAGATTTTTTTTCTTTGCTGTGTTTCAGGGTTTTTTAAAATTATTTTTTCCTCATCCATAACTCAAGAGAGATTGCCCTTTACAAGGTCAAACTTTTTATGCATTTAGTTTTCATGTCAGATTGTTAAGGAAAAATATAAAATTCTGTATTTGGTGTATGTCCCATATTTTAAAGAAACACAGATCGAATCCCATATGCTTTTGAAACTGACCTTGCTAAAAAAGAAAATGAGTTATCATGACTTAGGTCATAAGGCCTCAGGTTGGGAAAAAAGATTTCCCTTGTGAACATGAAGTTTATTACTGACCAAAGATCCCCACATAAGTGGTTTAAAACTTTCCCACTGTTGCTGAAATAGTAAGTCGTGCAAAGATGCACAGAAGACTGGATATTTGTTTTTTATCCTAAAATATGTTCTCTTTGCTACTTTTGACCTTAAATGGGGTTTCTGCCCTCTCTGATTCTTTGTTTCTCTTGTGTTCACTGCAGCAATATGCTGGATGGCTCAGATGTGACTGTCACACTGTTTCAAACATCTGTGTTCCTGAATAGTTATTGCACTGAGCGTTCACTCACTCCGTCCCCTTTCTTCCAATACCCCAGTGTCTTAAATACACATTTCTTAAAATACACTTTTGGTCCAAAGACCTAGAAAGTGATGAGAAATGCATGAAGAGAGGCGATCACTTACCTAATAGGTCATTTGATTATTCCATCGCAAGGCTATGTGGAAAATATTTTTTTAATTTAATTTAATTTTATTGTGTTATGTTAGTCACCATACAATACATCATTAGTTTTTGATGTAGTGATCCATGATTCATTGTTTTCGTATAACACCCAGTGCTCCATGCAGTATGTACCCTCCTTAATACCCATCACCAGGCTATCTTTTACTTGCCACTCAGTCCCTTACATCATGGAGTCAACTCTCAATGATTCTAGAGAGTTCTATGAAGAAAGGGGATATTGTAAAAAGGGAGGCAGAAAACAAGATGTGATTGAGTTTCAAGGTTGGCAGTGTTGACAGAATCAGCCAGCCCAATCCCTGCGTCCAAAATTTCCATTTATCTACAACCTTCTTGGCTTTGCCTGGATGCTGACATTTAAGCTCAGAGGATTCTCTGCCTTTACCTGGCATTGCCAGGTGGTTCAGACTGCAACAAAATGGACGGATCGTTTTTCTTAGAGTCTACCTAGTTAATGATATGACCTCAGATTCATAGAGAGCATGTTTAACCCCATCAGACATTACAAGTTTACATGCTGGTGAGATTATTGTCAGTTCTGTCCCTGGGGCCTTAGGCTAGACATGGACAGAGTAGCTCATATCTGTTCATTGATCTAGTTCGTCACCTAGGTAAGTGCTTGACACATATTCAGTAAACACCCGTGGAAAGGGTCCCTGGAGCTGCCTCTGCTCACTTTAGAGGGATGCAGCTGTTAGGGGATGGCTGTTTGTTTTCTGTGTATTTTTCCCTCCCCTTGGTCTAACATCAAAGGGGCCTCTGATAGCTCTTCTGTGACCTGGTTTAGGGTCCCCTCTCCACCTGGTTGGTTACTTTCTGGTGACTGCTCTCTTTCTTCTTTCTTTTTCTATTTTTTTTTTTTTACCTCCCCCTCCTCTTTCCCTTCCCTTCCCACTTCTCCTCATCTTCTTTGTTCTTCTGTAAAAAAGAAGTCAATAGATAGATGACAGATAGATGGATAGATCATTATTCACAATAAGCTTTGCACTGACCTAGCCAATGGGAGCACTAGACACAATGTGATTTATCAAATGTAATCCTGGCTCTTCATCTGCATCACAGAAGGATCTCCCACTGCCAGGTTTCATGTAGGCTCTGTTTATGCAAAGTAAAGATACCTAATGATACAAGATGCCTTTGATTAGAGCAGATTAAACAATCTGAAAAAGTAAGGCTAAAAATCTAGCTTGAAACGACGTTAGCTCAGATCTGGGGCCACACACTTAATTGCTTGAAAGGGCTGGGCAGCTGCCCAGACAAGAGGAGCCAGGTGGGTGGAGGTACAGCTGAAATGAAGACCCTTGGCCCCACACCAGCAGGGCAGCCACCATTCATCAACTGATGTGGGACAGGAGCATGGGCCCTCGTGCTAAACTTTCTTGATTTTAAAGAAGAAATCCAAGTGTTTATATGAAGTTGCCCCAGCTCTCTGATGTTGGCAATTAATGCACCTAAAAAATTAATAATAAATCTGACTTGTTTTTGGATTCAGCCTGCAGCCTGATGATTTGTTACCTTTGGCTTAGGTTGCCTCTACTTATAAGTAGTTGTGAACATTATACTTCTTTACTTTAATTGTAAACTTTTATCAAACATTATATCAGTTAGCATGAAGTTCAGCTACTAGTAATATAAACCTAAAATAACAATGGCTTAAAATGATACAGGCTTAAAAATTATAAAGGTGTGTTTTTGTCTCACATTAAAAAAGTCCAGGGGGACAGGCACCTGGGTGGCTCAGTCAGCTAAGAGTCTGACAATTGGTTTTGGCTCAGGTCATGATCTCAAGGTTCTGGGATCAAGCCCCACGTCAGGCTTCACGCTCAGTGGGGCATCTGATCGAGGATTTCTCTCCCTCTCCCTTTGCCCCTCCCCCCACTCACATGCGTGCTCTCTCTCTCGCAAATAAATCTTAAAAAAATAAAAAAGTCCAAGGATAGACAGCCCAGCAATACAATGATGTCTACATGATTGTCCTATCCTTCTGCACTCTTCCTCTGTTTCTGCTCGCTACCCTTAGCACATGCCTTATACCTTCAAGGTTGACTCATGGTCACAAGTAGGCTGCTGGAGCTTCAACCATCACATCAAATTCTGACCAGAAAGACAAAGGAAAGAAAGAGTAGAAGAGAGACACTTGCTTCCCAGTTGAGTAAGCCCCATTTAAAAAAGAATTTTTCTGGATGTCCTATCCAAAAATATCCACTTGCACATTGACCACTTTTATGTGGAAGGGAGGATGGGAAACAGTTTTTTTTTTATTTTTATTGTTATGTTAATCACCATACATTACATCATTAGTTTTTGATGTAGTGTTCCATGATTCATTGTTTGTGTATAACACCCAGTTTTTTAACTAAGCATAATGATATTCCCAACATGAATCTGTTGTTGAGGAGGGGGAAATTAGACAGGCAATCAGCATTCCTCAAGAAACAAGTCCAGTGTAAGAGAAATCATGCCATATTGTAGTTATGTATATACATCTAAATATTACACTGATGATATAAACAAAGATCTATAGGAATACAAGGAGGGAAAAATGAACTTGCTTGGAGGTGGCATCCAGCAAGTTTAACTCTTAAAAAATAACACTGTAGCTAGAGAGAAGTCATCCCAATCAGTAACTTAGCCATGGACCTCATTTCTTGTTGCTCCTTAGAAAGATATCTTGAGGGGCTTAGGAAGGAACATTAAAACTTTCCTGATGAAAAAGAAGTGAAAGTATTTCAAACAGAAAGAATGAGTAAAGTGGGAGCCATGCTTTTAGTTCTGTTAGTATTTGCTTTATATATTTAAGTGGCCTGATGTTAGGTGTATAAATACTTGTGGTAACCAGAAACAAGAGGTGGTTTTGGGAGAAATGGATGAAGGTGGCCAAAAGGAACAAACCTCAAGTGATAAGATAAATAAATAGTGGGGATATAATGAGCAATATGATGACCATGGCTAACATGCTGTATGGTATATTTGAAAGTTATCAAGAGAGAACATCCTAAGAGTTCTCATCACAAGGAAAACACAAATTTTTTATAACTATATGAGGTGATGGTTGTTAACCAAACTTACTGTGGTAATCATTTTGCAATATACGTATGTTAAGTCATCATGTTATACACCTTAAACTTGTACAGTGTTGTATGTCAATTATATCTCAGTAAAACTGGAGAAAAGATGTGAACATCTCATGTTCATGGACAAGGAGCCTACGTAAGGTAGAATGGGTGCCAGTTCTACACACACCATAATTTCCAGAATACGAGGATTTTTAAAAACAGTCTTGATGCAGAAAGAAAAATAACTATTTGTGGATGTCTAGGGTGATGACTGAACTTTCCCATGTAGGGACTCATGTCTAAGTCATTTCTGTGTCATGAATACTTGGCAAAGAATAAAAGCTCATTCAATGTTTGATGATGGAATGTTTTACCTACTTGGGGGCAAAGATGGTCTTCTCTATTTGTAATGAAGGAGATTTGTGAATTCCAGAAGATGCTAGTAGCTATCTTGTGATCGCGAAGGGCATTTTAAGGAGAAGCCAAAATCCAGAGTAAGGCAGAACAAAGTAAAAAATGAAACAATCTTCGGCCACATTACTAAGTGGCAGAATTGAGATTATCCTAAAGTCAGATGTATCTGTAGCCTGTAAATTGCCTTCATCATTTTCTTGTCTTTCACTCTTATTATTTCATATCTTAAACCTGTAGAAAAAAGTATAAAATTATATAACAAGTATCAGTATATCTGCAATCCAACATCTTAAAAAAAACATATTTTTTAAGATACCAAATGCTGTTGAAGTTCATTTGCAGCACCATGCGGTCCAATGTCCTCAACTGCCACACAGATAAGTATTTGTTATTTCATGTTGTGGTATGGCAAGGCCAAGTTTCTGTAACAAAGAGACAAAAAGCTTCAGTGGTTTCAAGAATACACAGCTTTATTTCTTTGTCACTTACCCCAATACGAGCAGCCCAGGTAGGAGGGGTAGTGCTATTCCACAAGGTCCTTCAGCCTACTTCCCTCCTTCCTGTAACTTTTTCATCCCCAGGACTGTCCCCACATGCATGCTTGGATCTATATCATGCCACTTCCAAGTGCCAGCTAGTGGAGAGGGAAACTAAGTTTGGAAGGGATGCGCTCATGTCTTCAGATGCAGACCCCAATGTAGTACACAAGCTTTCTTCTTACGTTCCACTGGAGAGAACTTAGTCACACGACTACACAGCATGTCACAGGAAGTGGGGAACTACAGGCTGGCTAGACTGCCACATGCCTACCTCAGATTCTCCAACAATGGAATAAAGGAGAATGGATTTTGTAGAAAACTGGCAGCCTACTATAGGCCATGCTACAATACTATTACCACCCACATATGCATACCTAACACTATAAAGAAAAATGGCAAATTAGCATAAACCACCCAACCCTGAACATGCCAAAAAAGTAACAGTGAATGCAGGCAAGCTGTCTCCTCAAACTAGCTGGTAAACTTCTAAAATCTCATTATTAAATATGATGCTTACTATCAGGGCTTAATGGACAACATTTGTCAGGTTAAGGAGGTTTCTTTCCAGTCCTACTTTGCTAAGTGTTTTTAGTTTCTTAATTATGAATGTGGGAGGACTTCTACCTTATGCTTTTGGGACATCTATTGAGATGATCATATGATTTTTCTCCTTTAATCTGTTAATGATATATATTGCATTGAGAGATTTTCTTTTTCTTTCTTTTTTTAGAGAAAGAAAGCATGTGTGCCTGAGCAGGGGGTAGGAGAGGGGCAGAGGGAGAGGGAGAGAGAGAATTTTAAGCAGGCTCTAGGGCCAGCACGGAGCCCTATGTGGGGTTCGATCTCACAACCCTGAGATCATGACCTGAGTGGAAATCAAGAGTTGGATGCTTAACTGAGCCACCCAGGCACCCCTAGAGATTTTCTAGTATTGAGCCAAAGTTATAATTACTGGAATAAACCTTACTATGTCAGTATATATTTTTCAATCCCTACTGAATTAAATCTTTTGTATTTTAGTTAGGGTTTTTGCATTTATGAATATAAGTGATATTGGTCTATAATTTTCTTGTACTGTTCTGTCTTGTTTCCATATCGGAGTTCCATTAGCCTGACAGAATTTTGTGGGTAGCTGAACCTTTTGGATCTGAACTCAGAAATGGTTTGTATAAAATGGGGAATATTTGTTTCTTGAAGTTTCCAAAAACTTGTCATTAACATTGGTCTATTGCTTTGGGAGGGTACTATTTTGATTCTTGTTTCAATGTCTTGCATTGAATCAAATAATTTATTTTAAATATTTTTTTAAATGCATTTGTATTTCAGGCTACAAATTTACATCTAGGTATGATTTTTGCTGCATTCTACAAGGCTTGATATATATGACTTGTATTGCCATTCAGTTGTCACTGTGATTTTTCTCATTCACTCATGTGGTACGCTGAGTAATACTCACCCCCTTTCATTTTTTTTATTTTCTTTTTTTTTAAATTTTATTATGTTATGTTAGTCACCATACAATACATCATTGGTTTTTGATGTGGTGACCCACGATCCATTGTTTTCGTATAACACCCAGTGCTCCATGCAGTATGTGCCCTCCTTAATACCCATCACCGGGCTAACCAATCCCCCCTCCCCCCTCCCCTCTAGAACCCTCAGTTTGTTTCTCAGAGTCCATCGTCTCTCATGGTTCATCTCTCCCTCCAATTCCCCCCACCTTTTTCCCCCTCCTTCTCCTAATGTCCTCCATGCTATTCCTTATGTTCCACAAATAAGTGAAACCATATGATAATTGACTTTCTCTGCTTGACTTATTTCACTTAGCATAATCTCCTCCAGTCCCACCTTTCCAAAATATACCCATGTCTTAATCTCTGGAACCTAGGAATATTACTTTATTACATACTTTGTAAATATGACTTACTTAAGGATCTTGATATAGAGAGATTATCTGGATATCTGGGTGGGCCCTAAATGCAATCTCATGTGTCCTTAAAGGATGGGGGTAGAGAGAGATTTCATACCGACAGAGGAGGAAGCATATGATCACAGAGGTAGAAATTAGAGTGATGTAGCCACAAGCCTTGGAACTTCTGGAGCCCCCAGAAACTAGAAGATGCAAGGAACAAATTCTCCCCTAGAGCTTTCAAAAAGAGCATGGCCCTGGAAACACTTTGATTTCAGTCTATACCACTGATTTCAGACTTCTGGTCTCCAGAACCGTGAGAAAATATATTTCTATATATTTCTATAGGGTTAAGCCACCAAGTTTGTGGTAATTTGTTATAACAGTCATAGGAAATTAATATAGCATGAATTATTTGGAAGTACATTTCTAAGTTTCCCAATATATGTTTGTCCATTTTTATTCTCTTTTTTTGTTGATTTCTATTTTAATTGCTTTTCATTGTAAACCATTATTGATATGATACTAGTTATTTGAAATCTGTAGATAATACTTTTGTGACCTATAAATAGTAAATTTTTATAAATACCCTATGTGTACTTGGAAATAATATATATTATGCATTTGGGAGTTATAGGATTGTCTTTATATTAATTAGAAAAAAGTTTCATTTTCTCTTCCTATTTTCTTTCTTTTTTTTTTCTATTTTTAATTTTTTTTTAATTTTATTATGTTATGTTAGTCACCATAAAATACATCATTGGTTTTTGATGTGGTGATCCACGATCAATTGTTTTCGTATTACACCCAGTGCTCCATGCAGTATGTGCCCTCCTTAATACCCATCACCAGGCTAAGCAATCCCCCCTCCCCCCCCAAAACACTGTTTGTTTCTCAGAGTCCATAGTCTCTCATGGTTCATCTCTCCCTCCAATTCCCCCCCCCATTTTCCCTTCCTTCTCCTAATGTCCTCCATGCTATTCCTTATGTTCCACAAATAAGTGAAACCATGTGATAATTGACTTTCTCTGCTTGACTTATTTCACTTAGCATAATCTCCTCCAGTCCCATCCATGTTGATGTAAAAGTTGGGTATTCATCCTTTCTGATGGGTGAGTAATATTCCATTGTATATATGGACCACATCTTCTTTATCCATTCATCTATTGAAGGGCATCTCGGCTCTTTCCACAGTTTGGCTATTGCGGACATTGCTGCTATGAACACTGGGGTGCATATGGCCCTTCTTTTCACTACATCTGTCTCTCTGGGGTAAATACCCAGCAGTGCAATTGCTGGGTCATAGGGTAGCTCTATTTTTAATTTTTTGAGGCACCTCCACACTGTTTTCCAAAGTGGCTGTACCAACTTGCATTCCCACCAACAGTAAGAGGGTTCCCCTTTCTCCACAACCTCTCCAACATTTGTTGTTTCTTTCCCTGTCCATTTTTGCCATTCTAACTGGTGTAAGGTGGTATCTCATTGTGGTTTTGATTTGGATTTCCCTGATGGCTAATGATGATGAACATTTTTTCATGTGTCTGTTAGCCATTTGTATGTCCTCTTCAGAGAAGTGTCTTTTCATATCTTCTGCCCACTTTTTGACTTGATTATTTGTTTTTTGGGTGTTGAGTTTGAGAAGTTCTTTATAGATCTTGGATACCAGCCCTTTATCTATAGTGTCATTTGCAAATATCTTCTCCCATTCTGTGGGTTGCCTCTTTGTTTTGTTGACTGTTTCCTTTGCTGTGCAGAAGCTTTTTATCTTGATGAAGTCCCAAAAGTTCATTTTTGCTTTTGTTTCACTAGCTTTTGGAGATGTATCTTGAAAGAAGTTGCTGTGGCCGATGTCAAAGAGGTTACTGCCTATGTTCTCCTCTAGGATTTGGATGGATTCCTGTCTCACATTGAGGTCTTTCATCCACTTTGAGTTTATCTTTGTGAATGGTGTTAGAGAATGGTCGAGTTTCATTCTTCTGCATGTGGCTGTCCAATTTTCCCAGCACCATTTATTGAAGAGACTGTCTTTTTTCCATTGCATGTTTTTTCCTGATTTGTCAAAGATTATTTGACCATAGAGTTGAGGGTCCATATCTGGGTTCTCTATTCTGTTCCATTGGTCTATATGTCTGTTTTTGTGCCAGTACCATGCTGTCTTGGTGATCACAGCTTTGTAACATGGCTTGAAATCAGGCAACGTGATGCCCCCAGCTTTGTTTTTCTTTTTCAACATTTCCTTGGTGATTCAGGGTCATTTCTGATTCCATACAAATTTTAGGATTGTTTGTTCCAGCACTTTGAAAAATGTCATTGGAATTTTGATCAGGATGGCATTGAAGGTATAGATTGCTCTGGGTAGCATAGACATTTTAACAATGTTTATTCTTCCGATCCATGAGCATGGAATATTTTTCCATCTTTTTGTGTCTTCTTCAATTTCTTTCATGAGTGTTTTGTAGTTCCTAGAGTATAGATCTTTTACCTCTTTGGTTTATTCTGAGGTATCTAATGGTTTTTGGTGCTATTGTAAATGGAATCGTTTCTCTAATTTCTCTTTCTACAGTTGCATTGTTAGTGTATAAGAAAGCAACTGATTTCTGTGCATTGATTTTGTATCCTGCCACATTACTGAATTGCTGGATGAGTTCTAGTAATTTGGGGGTGGAGTCTTTTGGGTTTTCCACATAAAGTATCATGTCGTCTGCGAAAAGAGAGAGTTTGACTTCTTTGCCAATTTGAATACCTTTTATTTCTTTTTGTTGTCTGATTGCTGTTGCTAGGAATTCTAGTACTATGTTGAACAATAGTGTCAAGAATGGGCATCCTTGTCATGTTCCTGATCTTAAGGGAAAGGCTCTCAGCTTTTCCCCATGGAGGATGATATTCGCTGTGGGTTTTTCATAGATGGATTTTATGAACTTGAGGAATGTTCCCTCTATCCCTATACTCTGGAGAGTTTTAATCAGGAAAGGATGTTGTATTTTGTCAAATGCTTTTTCTGCAGCAATTGAGAGGACCATATGGTTCTTCTCTATCCTCTTACTAATGTGTTCTATCACATTGATTGATTTGCGAATGTTGAACCACCCTTGCATCCTGGGGATAAATCCCACTTGGTCATGGTGGATGATCCTTTTAATGTATTGTTGGATCCTATTAGCTAGGATTTTGTTGAGGATTTTGGAATCCATATTCATCAGGGATATCAGTCTGAAATTCTCCTTTTTGATGGGGTCTTTGCCTGGTTTGGGGATTAAGGTAATGCTGGCCTCATAGAATGAGTTTGGAAGTTTTCCTTCTGTTTCTATTTTTTGAAACAGCTTCAGTAGAATAGGTATTATTTCTTCTTTGAATGTTTGGTAGAATTCCCCAGGGAATCCATCAGGCCCTGGACTCTTGTTTTTTGGGAGGTTTTTGATCACTGCTTCAATCTTGTTCCTGGTTATTGGCCTATTCAGGTTGTCAATTTCTTCCTGTTTCAGTCTTGGCAGCTTATAGGTTTACAGGAAGGTCTTCATTTCATCTAGATTGCTCAGTTTATTGGCATATAGTTGTTGATAATAATTTCTAATAATTGTTTCGATTTCCTTGGTGTTAGTCGTGATCTCTTCCCTTTCATTAATAATTTTATTAATTTGGGTCCTTTCTCTTTTCTTTTGGATAAGTCTGGCCAGTGGTTTATCGATCTTATTAATTCTTTCAAAGAACCCACTTCTAGTTTCGTTGATCTGATCTACTGTGTTTCTGGTTTCTAATTAATTGATTTCTGCTCTAATTTTAATTATTTCTCTTCTAATGCGTGGCTTAGGCATCATTTGTTGCTTTTTCTCTAGTTCTTTAAGATGTAGAGTTAGTTGGTGAATTCGGGATTTCTCTATTTTTTTTTAGTGAGGCTTGGATGGCTATCTATTTCCCCCTTAGGACTGCCTTTGCAGTATCCCATAGGTTTTGGACCGATGTGTTTTTGTTCTCATTGATTTCCATGAATTGTTTAAGTTCTTCTTTGATTTTCTGGTTGACCCAAACATTCTTGAGCAGAGTGGTCTTTAGCTTCCAAGTGTTTGATTTTCTGCCAAATTTTTTCTTGTGATTGAGTTCCAGTTTTAGAGCATTGTGGTCTGAGAATATGCAGGGAATAATCTCAATCTTTGGGTATCGGTTGAGACCTGATTTGTGACCCAGTATATGGTCTATTCTGGAGAAAGTTCATGTGCGCTCGAGAAGAATGAGTATTCTGTTTTTTAGGGTGAAATGTTCTGTAAATATCTATGAGGTCCATCTAGTCCAATGTATCATTCAAAGCTCTTGTTTCCTTGTTGATTATCTGCTTAGATGATCTGTCCATTGCTGAGAGTGGAGTATTGAGGTCTCCTACAATTAACGTATTGTTAACAATGTGACTCTTTATTTTGGTTAACAGTTGGCTTATGTATATGGCTGCTCCCATGTTAGGGGAATAGATATTTACAATTGTTAGATCTTCTTGTTGGATAGACCTTTTAAGAATGACACAGCGTCCTTCTGTGTCTCTTATTACAGACTTTAGTTTAAAATCTAATTTGCCTGATATAAGAATTGCTACCCCAGCTTTCTTTTGAGGTCTGCTGGCATGGAAGATGGATCTCCATCCTTTCACTTTCAGTCTGGATGTATCTTTAGGTTCAAAATGAGTCTCTTGTAGACAGCATATGTATGGGTCCTGTCTTTTTATCCAATCTGCAACCCTGTGCTGTTTTATGGGAGCGTTTAGGCCATTCACATTGAGAGTGATTATTGAAAGATATGAATTAATTGTCATCGTGTTGCCTGTGAAGACATTGCTTTTATAGATTGTCCATGTAAATTTCTGTTGTATATCACTCTTGGGGTCTTTCTCCTTTTATAGAACCCCCCTTAGTATTTCTTGCAAGGCTGGCTTAGTGGTCACATATTCTTTCAGTTTCTACCGGTCGTGGAAGCTCTGCATCTCTCCATCCATTCTAAATGAAAGCCTTGCCGGATAAAGTATTCTTGGCTGCATGTTCTTCTCATTTAGTACCCTGAATATGTCTTGCCAGGCCTTTCTGGCTTGCCAGGTCTCTGTGGATAGGTCTGATGTTATTCTGATGTTCCTCCCTCTGTACGTAAGGAATCTCTTCCCCCTAACTGCCCTTAAGATGGTTTCCTTGGTTCTAAGATTTGCAAGTTTTACTATTACATGCCGGGGTGTTGGCCTGTTTTCCTTGATCTTAGGAGGGGTCCTCTCTGCCTCTAGGACTCGAATGTTTGTTTCATTCCCGAGATTAGGGAAGTTCTCAGCTATGATTTGCTCAAATACATCTTTTTTTTTATACAGATTTTATTTATTCATCTGAGACACAGAGATACAGAGAGAGAGAGAGAGCATGAGCAGTGGGAGAGGCAGAGGGAGAGGGAGAAG
Source organism: Mirounga leonina (assembly GCF_011800145.1). Taxonomy (NCBI): domain Eukaryota; kingdom Metazoa; phylum Chordata; class Mammalia; order Carnivora; family Phocidae; genus Mirounga; species Mirounga leonina. The sequence goes on from NW_023270466.1 coordinate 4,605,950, forward strand.
CAGACTCCCGGCTGAGCCAGGAGCCCGATGTGGAGCTCGATCCCAGGACTCTGGAATCATGACCTGAGCTGAAGGCAGACGCTTAACCATCTGAGCCACCCAGGCACCCCTCAAATACATCTTCTAGTCCTCTCTCTCTCTCCACTCCCTCCAGGATTCCAATTATTCTGACATTGGAATGCTTCATGGTGTCACTTATTTCTCTGATTCTATTTTCATGGATTCTGAGTTATTTTTCCCTGGCCTCCTCTTTTCCCTTTTTATCTATTATATTGTCTTCCAGGTCGCTTATTCTCTCTTCTGCCTCATTTACCCTAGCTGTTAGATTATCTAGATTGGATTGGATCTCATTGATAGCATTTTTAAGTTCTGCCAATTCACGTTTCATTTCTGCCCTTAGAGACTCTATGTTGCCATTAATTGATTTCTCCATTCTAGCCATTGTCTTCACAATTGCTAGCCTGAATTCCATCTCTGACATCTTGGTTATATCTGCATCCATTTGTAAATCTGCAGCATAAGTCATAATCTCTGAGTCTTTTCTAGTTTGGGGGCTCCTCCTCCTAGTCATTCTGTTGATGGGTGTTTGAGGGAATGTATAGAGTCCAAATTATTGACCAGAACCCAAGCAAGATGCACCTATTTTCTTGGGACCTTAGGGTTGCTGGCCTCTTGTTTTCCCAGCCTGTCTCCTGGGGGAGGGGCCTGCTGCACTGTTACTCCAGCAACCCTGTTTGGGCGGAGTTGCCCTGCCCCCTGTGGCGGGGGATGGGCTCAGTGGGAATCAGTTTTGGAGGCTTTTGTTCTCTGGCGTCTTTCCACATCTCTTCCATGAGTCCGAGCAGAAGAGACCATTTCCAACCCTCAGCCTCAGAGCAGAGACCGCAGTCTGTTCTTCAGTAAGCTCTCCAGACCACACCGTCTCCGTTTCTGTCCGTGCTGCTATAAACTGCAGCGCCCTGGGTTGTGCGCCCCCTCTGCAGCGCCCCCAGTCCTGCCTCCAGGTTGGGGCATGTCTCTGCCCTTTGTGCTTCTAAAACCACCAGCCACTCCCAGTTCACATGCGCGGGCAATCCTGCCACTCCGGGTTTCCACCCCGGGGGCTGCAGTTCGCAGGAGCAACCCCGCTGCTCCGGGTTTCCACTGGGTGGCTGCCCTAAAGTCCTTTCCCCGCCACTACCAGTCTGCAAGTCTGTGCCCGTCCCCAGCATGCAAGGCTGTCACTCACCGGTGGTGTAGGTTCCCATGGCCAGGCACCCTCCCACTGCCATTTATCCTCTGATATCTGCCCGCAGAATCACGGCTCCCCACTTCGTACCTCAAAACCAACTGCCTGCGATATTCTGTTTGTAGAGATCCAGATCTTCTTACATCTCAGGCTGGTTTCGTGGGTGCTCAGAGTGGTCTGGTAGATAGCCAGCTCAATTTCGGGGACCAGTTGAAATAGGGTCCCCTCCCCCCTCCTATTTTCTTTATTCTTACTGATTGGAGGTCAACTCAACCAATCATTTCTGATATTTTAAAATATCTCAGGATTTTTCAAATTTAATCAATTTTCCTTATAATTCTATCAATTTTTGCTTTTTGTATTTTGAGGCTATATTGGCTAGAGGAAGGCAATGCTGCCTTCCTCAGGATCTGGGACACTTTGTATTATTTTTCCATTGTGATCCTTAGATATATTTTTATATGAGTTTTGAACCTCAGCTATGTCGTCTTCTTATCCATTATTGTGCTATGCATTTGGAGGAGTGCCAGGAGCCATCTAGCCTGGAAGTGCCCCTGTATTGTTTAAACTAAGTTGAGTAGAGTGTTCTGTTATTTGCTACTAAGTGACATAATATTATTCTCTCCATTTTACAGACTACTAAACTGGGGCCAAGAAGCTAAATGACTATCCCAAGGCCCCCATAGCTCATAAACCACAGATCCAGAAATTCGATTTAAGTCTACTGGCTACAAAATCTAGGGTCTTTTTCTTTTACTATGTTGCTCCCAAAAGAACATTTCTAGACTCTTTAAAAGAATCTTTGTCCTACCCTTTACCAGCCCCTCTACCTCCTCCCCTCTCTACACCCATGGTTCTAACTTGCTTCTCTGATGGCAATACCAAAGCCAGATTGAACTGAAATTGTCAGCTCTGAGTTTACTGATAATTCTTACCTTGCTGGCTTTGTTGGGAACATATGCTTCCTGTGTGCCTGCCATGGAGAGGACGTGGGCTTGCTGTGATTCACGGTTCCTCCGCACCAACTAACCACCCGTAAAACAGACTCCAGTAAGCAGAGCAGGTCCCTTTAAAACTGGCTCCTCTGCAATGTCTGAATCTCCTCTTGCAAATGTGACCATATATCCTTCATCATGAGGAATAATTAATATTCTCTTCTGCTTTATTCTCCATCACTACTATCCACTCACCTTCAACATTAGCCAATTACAGTCATTGCAAAGGAATACATTTTCTTTTTTTTCTTTTTAAGATTTTATTTACTTATTTTGAGAGGGGAGGGAGGAGCAGAGGGAGAGAGAGAATCTCAAGCAGACTCCATATTGAGCACAGAGCCCAACACAGGCTCCACCTCACAATCCTGAGATCATGACCTGAGCCAAAATCAAGAGTTGGATGCTTAACTGACTGAGCCACCAGGTGTCCCAGGAATACATTTTCATTTATCAATTCTTCTGTTTAATGTAACTATCCCCAAATTTGGACCAGACATGGACCAGACCATGTTCTGCCTGAAAGCAGACTTTTCCTTCTTTTTTTCTCTTTTTCTCTCCCACTGAGTAGATAAGAAACTGCTGTGTATTTTTCCCTTCTCTGTTGGTAGGATAGTATTTATTGCATCATCCAAATGAACAGGACAGGAAGTATTTCATACCTTAAGTAACAATTCCATTTTCATAGCATGCAGTCTGAAGATATGAATACAAATGAAGTTAAAATTAAATCACCTCCAAGAATGTTATTTCCAGTATGTATAAGTAGTTCTTCCAAGAATGAACTCTCTCCTGAGTTAAAATTTTTAAAGGCATAGTAACAAACATCAAATCAGACTAATGACAATTGTCTCCAAAGTATAGAATTAAGGGAGTGTATGGTGATACCATAATGAATAAATAAGATTAATGCAAGTTTGTGAATGAAATGATGTATCATAGCAATTTAATAATGAAGATGTTTTCTCAAAAAGTCTTTCAGGGAGCACTTGTTTCATGGGATGTTCTCTGAACTAATGGGCCCAGGAGCAAATCTGACACCCCTCAAACACAGCTTCAGATTCACGGGGTCTTGGGTGTCTCCCAATCCAGTGACTGTGGTATGACCACTTCTGGGTAGGCTCTAACCTGCTTCTTGTGGGTGCTCACAAAGGCAGATGAAGACCTGCTAGGTGCATAGAGCTAGGTACAGAGCCTGCATGGGTGGGGAAAGTGAACTAATTATGGAGGGACCCAGTGGATAACTCCTGTCTCTTTCCTTCCCCGAGTAGAGAGCCCCCAGACACATTTCATCCAGCTCTTTGAGCTGTTCCATGTGATCAGGCTGCCAACAGCCTGGGAAGCAGCCAGACTCTGGGCTAGCTCTCCTTCAGTCTGTGATGGGCCCCACCCTTCTCTCTGGTTCCCTGGATAATAGTCCTCGGTGGAAAGCTTGCACTAAAGACTTGTCTTAAGTCCTGCTTTCTGGGAAACCCAAACAAAACATAATTATTCAAAAACATACTCACCTGGGAAATGCCATGCACTGAATCCCATTTCTGAAAAGCCATGATGCCCATCAGCTTCTTAAAGGTTCTAAGGAGTCCTACACCTAAGCAAACAAGGAAACAAAACAAAATTTAAAAACCTGCTTACTGCTTAAGTTTGTTACATCAAATTAGCAAATTGCCAAAATCATCCCACCATGATATTCATTTGGAAAATAGCTCCTCAAAACTGGGTGCAAGACCCACACCCTGGGAAATGCAAATATGGAATTTACTATATATACACTGAAGATTTGGGGTGTTTCTGAGAGTTTATGTACATGAATGCTAGAGTGTGTCAAATGGTGGCCCCAAGAAGATATTTCTAAGTCCTACCCCTGGAACCTGTGAATGTGACCTAATTTGGAAAAAAATGTAATTAAATTAAGCATCCTGAGATGAGAAAAATCATCTTAGATTAGCTGGGTTAGCCCAAATCTAATGACGAGTGTTCTTGTAAGACAAGAAAAGAAGTCACAGGCACAGAGAAGACCAGGTGACCACAGAAGCAGAGATCGGATTTATGCAGCCACAAGCCAAGGAACACCTAGAACCACCAGAAGCTGGAAGGCGCAAGGAAGGATCCCTTCCAGAGTTTTTGAAGGGAGTGTGACCCTGCCAACACCTTGACTTTGGATATCTGACCTTCCAGACAGTGAAAGAATAAATGCTTATTGTTTCAAGCCACGCAGTATGTGGTAATTTGTTATGACACCCATAAGAAAGTCATACAGGTGCCATCATGCCTCATGGAAAAGACACATGGAAGGGAAACTCCTTGTTGCCTGGACCTCTAAATTTGGGGTTGACTAAGTACCAGGCTGTTCTCCCCGGGAGCTGGCTCCTATATACAGGGATTCTGGAGACCATGTTCTGCCTGAAAGCAGAACAGGAAACCCGAGATGGGGCAGCTCCGAGCGCCTCAGCGCCAGGGACTTGGCTCTGTCTGACAGCCCTCAAGCATACACACACTGGTTCAACGTCCTGGCTCTTGGTTTGCCTCACTTGTAAAGATATTGAGCGGTTATTTGTTCCCTTCCAACTCCGGAAGTGCTGGGATCGCCCGCAGGAGTCCTTAAACAACAGGCTGTCCCAATGTCTTTTCAGTGGTTAACAGAGGAAGAAAAGGAAAGAGAGAAGAGGTGAAGAGGAGGGGAGGGGAAAAGAGTTTGTTCAAATGATGAGGAACACACTTAATACATAAAAATGGATTCACACTTGGGCTCATCCAAGTACAAATGTCTAGGCAAGGCCATCTTTATTTCTTTTACACCTTGATTGAGTTGAACCTGGTGGGGGGTGGGGGGTTGGCAAGATGGGCTGCAGGTGCTTTTTAGAATCTGGGTAACAATGACTGAGTTGTCCTCAGTATACACTATTCGGATCTTGCCCATTGATTGCCTTCCAAAGTTTCACTTTCTTGACCTATTTCAGAAGGAAAATAGACAGCAGTCTCTACTGCAAACCCCTTTGTAAATACAGATTTCTAAGCTTCAGCAAAGCTGTGACTTCTGTCATCTCATTGGTCTTCTCTGGCTGGGCCTTGGGGAGGTGGGACAGCTCAAACTGCAGTGAGGGACCCACTCCCCATCGACCTTCTTTTGGAAGTTCCAGTGTTTCTTTGCCGTGTTGCCTTTCAAACCTGTGACCCATGACTGCTTCAGGAAAGCCAAAGTGAATTTATTTTCATAAGTTGAATCATATTGTAAAAATTCACTTGGGTACTTCTCTATTTAAAAGTTGCATGACAAATCAGCAGGTAGTTGTCTACTTTTGAAAAGCAGTTTCTCTGGGAGCCCTTTCTGTCTTAGAGTGAGTTTCCATGTAGCGGGGTGCACCTGCATGCCCTGCAAACCTTTGTGGTCTACTTTGAGGCTCCCTGTTGTCGGTGTGCCTCAGTCAACCTGTCAGGGGTGCTCTACAGAGTTCTGCACGATGGCCTCCAGGCTGTAGGAAGCAGCAAAGAGATTCTTGAAAGAGTGCCAGATGGAAAACACATGACAGTTTTGGATTCCTTCCAGGGCCCAGACAGGAGGCACTGCAGAGAAAGTCATTTTTTAACAGGGACTTGAGAAAAGAAAAAAAAAAAAAAAGAAGTTACTAATGTCTCTTAAATTTTTCCACAGAGTCAGAAGTAAACAGACTTAGAAAGAGCATATATTTCATATAGACGTTCTCACAGGACATTTGTAAGATGTTAAAATCATAGCCTTGGTGTAGTGAAGAAAGCCCCGGACAAAAAACCAAGGGGCCCGTATTGTAGTCCAGACACAGCCCCATGCAAATGAGACCCTGGCTGCTGGGAGCTTCCATTTTTCCTCTACAGAAGGGAAGAGAGTACCTACTTCTCCTGGTTCCTGTGAGGGCAGGACGAGATGGACTGAAATAAATATAGTTAGTAAAGATGGCATCTGTTGTATATATGTCAAGTATCATCAGGAAGGTCTCAGGGAGCATTTCCCTGAAAGGCATATCCAACCATCCTTGGATGTTTACCATAATTCTCTATGAAGCAAGTGGGTGTCTTAAATGCCCAGATCCTTTTTTCCCCTTTTTTTGAAAAAAAAAAAAAAAAAAAAAACAAGTTAACTCTGAGACTCCTCATCTTGTGAGACAGCCAAAGATGTACGTGTTGTGCAGCCCACCTGAGTATGCAGTGACTGAAGATTGGCATTGGAATAATTTAGTTAAGGGACTTGTAGTGATTTCATGGGATTACATCCAAAAATTCAGGCATTCAGCTTGGGTGATAGAATGAAAAGAGGCATAATTCCAGAATACTCCTAGTCACTGGAATGTTGTAAGCCTACAAACACTCTCATGCCCCCCTTCACCCACTATGATCTTAAAAAAAATATGTCCTCAAGTGGAGCAAGGACAGTTTTCCCATAGAAATTATGCATAATTATGGGTCTCTGTTAACTGTTCAAGAACTTGGCATTCAACGGACCATTGATATGCTGCAGGAATGAAGATAGCAAGATTCCAAATTACTGTACTTACTTAAAGTAGGAACATTATGTTCCATGTGGTGGACAGTTAGAACTAGAAGGAATTTTCTTTTGGAAATAAAAAACAAAAATTTTATTATTGGCATTATTGTCTACATAGGAAACCCAAAACTCTCTATATCAGTACACTTAGCAAGTACATATAGCAAGTTTAGTGGATGATAAATCAACTTATTTCTAAAAATTTTTAAAGATTTATTTATTATTTGAGAGAGAGTGTGGGGAAGAGGAGCAGAGGGAGAGGGAGAGGGAGAAAGAGAATCCCAAGCAGACTCCCTGCTGAGCATAGAGCCTGATGCAGGGCTTGATCCCACAACACTGAAATCATGACCTGAGCCAAAATCAAGAGTTGGACACAGCCGACTGAGCCACCCAGGTGCCCCAACTTATTTTTAAATTTTAAAACCAGCCACTAAATGTTAGAAATACTTTATGGACTCCATCTCCTCCAGGCTGGTCAGCTGAGACCAAGCTTTCCCCATATCTGAATAAGTTTGGTGTTCATAGCTAGAGTGTCAGGTTTGAAGTGGCAGGAAAACTACAAAGGACATAGCTTTGTATGCAATCAGACTTGATTTAAATCCTGGCTTCTCCATTTGCCACTTATATGAATCTCAGTTTTCACACATGTAAGATGGAGGCAGTGATGACGCTTAAGACAGCTCTCAAGATGGTGACTTGGTTCAAATAATGAATGTGGATGGGCTCTATAGCCAGAAACTCTTTAGAGTTTCTTTAGAGAGCACAGACTAAAGCCATGTTACCTGGGGCTTGGCTCTTCCACTTATACTTGAATGACCTTGAGCCTCTCTGGGCCTCAGCCTCTTCATCTGTCGAGTGGGGATAGCAAGGTCCAACTCACTGGGTTGTAGTGAAGACTCAAAGAGTTACTATGTGGAAAGCTCTTAGAATACTGCCTGGCATGTGGCAAGTGTCAGCTCTTACTGTATTTTCATATCTGCCCAGAACGAAGCTGTCTAAAAAACTACCTATCATAAATAATAAACTCTATTTAGAGTTGAAAAAAAGGATATTAAATCTTAAAGGTGACCCAGGCCAACTTCTTCTTTTAGGGAAAGAAACTGAGGCCTGAGTGTTTGCTCTGGTCATATAGCTGGGTCACCCAGAGGCTCCTGGCTCCCAATTCAAAATTTTCCTTTATATTGCTCTCCTTTGTAAATAAAGGTCTATATGAAGACAACACTATCCCTATTAGCTAGCCAAAGGGGTCATGAATTCCATAAACTACACTTTTTATAGATGAAGAACCTGTAACTCAGTGTTTCAGGAACGTGCTTAAAGTTACACAGCTGTGAACCCTCTGAAATTAGTTGATAATTATTATGGTCACTGTAGTAACCACTAACTAGTTGAATAACCTGGAGCTAGTCACTTGATCTACTCCTTGATACTCAAGAGAGTGGTCCATGGGTCAGCATCATCCCAGAGCTTGGTAGCAAGGCAGAATCCAGGCCCCACCCTAGACCCCCCACTGAATCAGAATCTGCATTTGGAAGTTCCTTGTAGAAGCATTCCTCTTTTCTGCTCATCTATAAAGGAGGCCAGAGATGTTTTAGATGCTCCCATCCAGCTCTAAAATGCTCTGAATTCTTCTCTCTTTTCATTTTTACCCCCATGACCTCCCAATTTTAAAGAAGTATTTGAAGGGGAAAAGAGTTTACAAAAAAACCCCTGAAGGTCAAGGTGAAGGGAGAGTGAAAAGGGGCATATTTCTTTTCATTAGGGGTACTGGTTTTTGGTGTCAGGAATTCTCCTAAACTTTACAGGTCTGTGTGTGATATTTGGATCAAATGATTGATGGGAGCAGAACCCTCTCTGCCAGGAGTCCAAGACACCTGGGTGCTTGTCTCAGCTCCGCCATCAGAACGGCTGGGAAAGCTTAAGTGATTGACCCAGTCTCTTCCCCTCTGAAATGAATGAATGGGTTTTCTAAATATCTTTCATTTATACTATCAGTCTGCAGAATCTATTTTTTTTTTTAATTACCTGCTTATCTAACTTACCTGTGATTTCTTGGTGTGTGTTTCTAATAGAGTGTTCATCTCTAACTCAGGACTTTGGCTGCCAGGGAAGACAAGGATGCTCTGGTTAAGGGCTCATAGTCACAATAACCAGGATTCCCATGGGCATGGAGACCCGAGTGATCTTTCTACTCAGTTTATTTCCATCCTCTATGTTAAATAATTGATCAATCACATTCCCTTTGGTCCTGAACCTACTTAAAAGGGCTGCCTTTTCCTGCTCTCTGCTTATCAACTTTTATTCCTTTACACAGCCAGGGAAGCACATGCCTGAGCTATCTGTCTGCTGACCACCCTGGCCGCAAAAGCAGGTGTCGGTGGAAACTAACCCAAAGGCCACTGAAATAGACCAAGTAAATTTCATCTTTAAGAGGTTCTGCCTGCTTTTCTCTGGATTTATGCCCATTTCTCTGAGGCTCCCACTGAAGTTCATGGTTACAGAACATAAACCCCCTCTTCTCAATCCTTAGGATTCACCTTTGCACACAGAGCAGTGTGGAGTTCTTCATATGCATCAGGCTGAAGAATAGTTTTCTGTTCTCATAAACATGGAAGTTTAGAAGTCCAAAGTTGACTTTGAAAGTGACACAGAACCACACAGAGGTTTTGTTTGCCAAACACTTGCAAATCATTTTCCCTCCACAAAAGCTTTTAAAATGTCAGCCGCCTACACATCTCTGCCTATGGGGCTGTTCCTAACACAGGACCTGGGCAGTAATTTACTGCCCATGATCCACCAGCCCCTGGGCCCCGGGAAGGCTGTGAATGTTTATGGCCCTCCAGGTCCAGAGGTTTCCTGGAACTATCCAGGGGCAGCATCGTCCCTTTCACTCTCTCTATGGCACATAAACATTTTTGTGAAAGTATTTTTATTTTAAATAAGTGAGCTCAACAAGTAAATACTAAGCAAGGATTAGTGAGAAAATGAAGCTGAGGTGAATGAAGAAAGGCCTTTGGTACAATAAGATTCTGGTTTTTCTTTTTTCCCCTCTTTTCTTTTTCTGAGGAGTGAGTACACGGAAAACCCATATTCAGCCTAAGAATGAGTTCTGTGTGTAAATCAGAGATCATTTCAAGGGCTAAAAACAAATTCATGCATGTGGGTGCTGGTGTGAGCTTCATCTCCCTGTACTGTTACCACATGAAGGAAATAGTCATCTTCCCACTCCCTCTCTAAGCAAGATGTTGGAAGATCAAACTTTGCTGTAAAGGCTATCATGAATTATCAAGAGAGAAAGAGAATGTATTTTTATTCGTAAACGGGCCAAAGAAGCAACTGGGCAAATTCAGAGGAAGTTAAGACAGACCCATGGGCAAGAGACACATCCAAGTCTCCCCCAAATATACTACTTTCTATTTGACTAACACAGTATTTGCAAAAATAGGTGAAGAAAACAGCACGTTATTGTTCCTCTAGAAAGGGAAATTTAATCTATATCTGAAACGTATTGTTGTAGCATCTTAATTAAAGCATATATTCAACTGAGTAACTCATTCCCTCCCCCATTAACCACATTCTCCAGGCACTGAACAGGATGTAAGAAAAATTGCCAAGTCGCTACTGGATCATTTCTCTCTCTGAAGTTGCTTTCCCGGCACTGACTGTGTCTGACTCTGCAGATGAGAAAACAGAAAATGATCTTCGAGAATGAAAAGCTTGTAAGGAGTTTTGTGCAATAGTGTTGAACAATTGAATGAATACTGCGACCCTAACTAGATTTTATTTTGCTTTTATATTGAATGAGTTGAAAGAAAACAGAAAAGACAGATTTTTTTTTTAAATCCAGGAAATTTTGCAGATCAGGCTGATGGAAATGTGAAAGGACTTCCATAAATAGATGGACATTCATTTAAAATCTAGCTTTTAGTTGCATTTCATTCTGTAAGTCATTGCCTGTGTTCTTCTGTTCCCTGCTATTTTCACATACAGGGCAAAGGTTTGTAAAAAGCTCAAGTCCCAAAGGACCCCAAACAGCTATGAGATGTCAACTAGGCAGTTTCATTTCTAGAAATCTAGATAAACTGATTTATTTTAAGACCAGGGAAATGAAAACAACATAAAATAACTGGCTTGCTCTTCATAATAAATGAACAAACGTAGATGCTTTTGTACATACAGACAGCACACGTCTCATTCAGCCAAACAAAACATAAGGACTTACTCAGTGATTGGAAGATCATTAGTTTTATTTGGAAATGGGAGAAAAAGAAAAAATACCATTGGGTCTTAAATGCTGAGGCTAGATCAGGGAAATCCAAATCAAAACCTCAAGCAGATACCACCTCACACCAGTCAGAATGGCTAAAATTAACAAGGGAATGACAATTAACTAAATTAACGACAATTAGCTAAAATTAACAGGAAACGACAGATGTTGGTGAGGATGCGGAGAAAGGGGAACCCTCCCACACTGTTGGTGGGAATGCAAGCTGGTGCAGCCACTCTGGAAAACAGTATGGAGGTTCCTCAAAAAGTTGAAAATAGAGCTACCTTATGATCCAGCAATTGCACTACTGGGTATTTACCCCAAAGATACAAATGTAGTGATCCAAAGGGATACGTGCACTGCAATGTTTATAGCAGCAATGTCCACAATAGCCAAACTATGGAAAGATCCAAGATGTCCATCAACAGATGAGTGGATAAAGAAGATGTGGTATATATATACAATGGAATATTATGCAGCCATAAAAAAATGAAATCTTGCCATTTGCAACAACGTGGACGGAACTAGGGGGTATTATGCTAAGCGGAAATAAGTCAATCAGAGAAAGACAAGTATCATATGATCTCACTGATATGAGGAATTCTTCACCTCAGGAAACAAACTGAGGGTTGCTGGAGTGGTGGGGGGTGGGAAGGCTGGGGTGGCTGGATGATGGACATTGGGGAGGGTATGTGCTATGGTGAGCAATGTGAATTGGTAAGACTGATGAATCACAGACCTGTACCTCTGAAACAAATAATACATTATATGTTAAAAAAAATAAAAGAAAATAGTAGGAAGGAGGGAGAGATGAACCATGAGAGACTATGGACCTGAGAAACAAACAGGGTTTTAGGGGGGAGGGGGGATTGGTTAGCCCGGTGATGGGTATTAAGGAGGGCACGTACTGCATGGAGCACTGGGTGTTATACGAAAACAATGGATCATGGATCACTACATCAAAAACTAATGATGTATTGTATGGTGACTAACATAACAATAAAATTAAAAAAAGAAAATAGTAGGAAGGGAAAAATGAAGGGGGGGAATCGGAGGGGGAGAGGAACCATGAGAGACTATGGACTCCAAGAAACAAACTGAGGGTTCTAGAGGGGAGGGGGTGGGGGGATGAGTTAGCCTGGTGTTGGGTGTTAAAGAGGGCACATACTTAATGGAGCACTGGGTGTTATATGCAAACAATGAATCATGGAACACTACATCAAAAACTAATGATGTAATGTATGATGACTTAACATAACATAATAAAATAAAATTTTTTAAAAATGCTGAGGCCAAGAAAAAGAAGAGAGCTGTGGTCAAGTATTTTTATCTTCTGTGCATGAGTTCAGAAGGTCAACCATGTCTGTCTCGCACAGTATGACAAAATGAGTGTCTTCCCTGCTCCTTGCTGCATCCTGGGGACCATCTACTCTCCTTCCACCCCTCACCTTTCCACCCCCCATTTCAGCTCCTCTGAAGTCCATGTGGTAGGACTATGCCACACGCTAGTCTCTTTGGGGCAGTCATCTTCAGACCCCCAATCACTCACCTTCACTTCTCACAGAGTTTAATTTTTTCCTTTATCATCCTGTCACTCTCTCCACTGCTACGATTATGATTCTTGAGGATTTCAATGTCCACATGGAAAATTCTTCCAATAATTTCATTTCTTAATTCTTCATCCCCCTCCTTGCCTCCTACGAACTTGCCTCCACCCCATTTCAAATGATCTATCCCACTCCAGACTTTATCATTAGCAGTTAGTGTGCCCCTCCATAATCTCAATTTCAAACATTCCACCTGATGACCACCACTTCCTATTTTTTCAGATCATTACCTCTAGTGTCCAAACTCCATTAACCCTTTGACTCCCTGGGACTTCTAAACCCCCCTCTCCTATTTTTTCATGGCTTCTCACCTCCTGGTGCCTCTTCTCCTCCCAGACCTGATTTCAATCCCTTGCTCTATAACTGTAATCAGTCCCTTGCCCTGTTCTCAACTCCCTTCCACCCACCCCTCCATTGGTTACAACCTGATTAAATCCAACTACTTTGTGCCTACTGTCTCATCTGGATTTAAATTCTTTCTTTTTTTATTCTTATGTTAATCCCTATACATTACATCATTAGTTTTAGATGAAGTGTTCCATGATTCATTGTTTGTGCATAACATGCAGAATGTGCCCTCCTCAATGCCCACCACCAGGCTAACCCATCCTCCCATCCCCTCCCCTCTAGAACCCTCAGTTTGTTTTTCAGAGTCCATCATCTCTCATGGTTCGTCTACCCCTCCGATTTCCCCCTCTTCATTCTTCCCCTCCCGCTACCTTCTTCTTCTTCTTCTTCTTTTTTTTTTTCTTAACATATATTGCATTATTTGTTTCAGAGGTACAGATCTGAGATTCAACAGTCTTGCACAATTCACAGCGCTTACCAGAGCACATACCCTCCCCAGTGTCTATCACCCAGTCACCCCATCCCTCCCACCCCACCCCCCACTTCAACAACACTCCGTTTGTTTCCTGCGATTAAGAATTCCTCATATCAGTGAGATCATATAATACATGTCTTTCTCTGTTTGACTTATTTCACTCAACATAATACCCTCCAGTTCCATCCACGTCGTTGCAAATGGCAAGATCTCATTCCTTTTGATGGCTGCATAATATTCCATTGTATATATATACCACTTCTTCTTTATCCAGTAATCTGTCGATGGACATCTTGGCTCTTTCCACAGTTTGGCTATTGTGGACATTGCTGCTATAAACATCAGGGTGCACGTACCCCTTCGGGTCCCTACTTTTGTATCTTTGGGGTAAATACCCAGTAGTGCAATTGCTGGATCATATGGTAGCTCTATTTTCAACTTTTTGAGGAACCTCCATACAGTTTTCCAGAGTGGCTGCACCAGCTTGCATTTCTACCAACAGTGTAGGAGGGTTCCCCTTTCTCCGCATCCCCGCCAACATCTGTCGTTTCCTGACTTGTTAATTTTAGCCATTCTGACTGGTGTGAGGTGGTATCTCATTGAGGTTTTGATTTGGATTTCCCTGATTCCGAGCGATATTGAGCACTTTTTCATGTGTCTGTTGGCCATTTGGATGTCTTCTTTGGAAAAATGCCTGTTCATGTCTTCTGCCCATTTCTTGATTGGATTCTTTGTTCTTTGGGTGTTGAGTTTGATGAGTTCTTTATAGATTTTGGATACTAGCCCTTTATCTGATATGTCATTTGCAAATCTTCTCCCATTCTGTCGGTTGTCTTTTGGTTTTGTTGACTGTTTCCTTTGCTTTGCAAAAGCTTTTTATCTTGATGAAGTCCCAATAGTTCATTTTTGCCCTTGCTTCCCTTGCCTTTGGCGATGTTTCTAGGAAGAAGTTGCTGTGGCTGAGGTCGAAGAGATTGCTGCCTGTGTTCTCCTTTAGGATTTTGATGGACTAGTGTCTCACATTGAGGTCTTTCAACCATTTGGAGTCTATTTTTGTGTGTGGTGTAAGGAAATGGTCCAGTTTCATTCTTCTGCATGTGGCTATCCAATTTTCCCAACACCATTTGTTGAAGAGACTGTCTTTGTTCCATTGGACAGTCTTTCCTGCTTTGTTGAAGATTAGTTGACCATAGAGTTGAGGGTCCATTTCTGGGCTCTCTATTCTGTTCCATTGATCTATGTGTCTGTTTTTGTGCTAGTACCATGCTGTCTTGATGATGACATCTTTGTAATAGAGCTGGAAGTCCGGAATTGTGATGCCGCCAGCTTTGCTTTTCTTTTTCAACATTCCTCTGGCTATGCGGGGTCTTTTCTGGTTCCATACAAATTTTAGGATGATTTGTTCCATTTCTTTGAAAAAAGTGGATGGTATTTTGATGGGGATTGCATTGAATGTGTAGATTGCTCTAGGTAGCATTGACATCTTCACCATATTTGTTCTTCCAATCCATGAGCATGGAACGTTTTTCCATTTCTTTGTGTCTTCCTCAATTTCTTTCATGAGTATTTTATAGTTTTCTGAGTACAGATCCTTTGTCTCTTTGGTTAGATTTATTCCTAGGTATCTTATGGTTTTGGGTGCAATTGTAAATGGGATCGACTCCTTAATTTCTCTTTCTTCTGTCTTGTTGTTGGTGTATAGGAATGCCACTGACTTCTGTGCATTGATTTTATATCCTGCCACTTTACTGAATTCCTGTATGAGTTCTAGCAGTTTTGGGGTGGAGTCTTTGGGGTTTTCCACATAAAGTATCATATCATCTGCAAAGAGTGAGAGTTTGACTTCTTCTTTGCCAATTTGGATGCCCTTGATTGCTTTTTGTTGTCTGATTGCTGTGGTAGGACTTCCAATACTATGTTGAATAGCAGTGGTGATAGTGGACATCCCTGCCACGTTCCTGACCTTAGGGGGAAAGCTCTCAGTTTTTCCCCATTGAGAATGATATTCGTTGTAGGTTTTTCATAGATGGCTGTTATGATATTGAGGTATGTACCCTCTATCCCTATACTCTGAAGAGTTTTGATCAAGAAAGGATGCTGTACTTTGTCAAAAGCTTTTTCTGCATCTATTGAGAGGATCATATGATTCTTGTTCTTTCTTTTGTTAATGTATTGTATCACATTGATTGATTTGTGGATGTTGAACCAACCTTGCAGCCCAGGGATAAATCCCACTTGGGCATGGTGAATAATCCTTTTCATGTACTGTTGGATCATATTGGCTAGTATTTTGGTGAGAATTTTTGCATCCATGTTCATCAGGGATATTGGTCTGTAATTCTCCTTTTTGAAGGGGTCTTTGTCTGGTTTTGGGATCAAGGTAATGCTGGCCTCATAAAATGAGTTTGGAAGTTTTCCTTCCATTTCTATTTTTTGGAACAGTTTCAGAAGAATACATATTAATTCTTCTTGAAATGTTTGGTAGAATTCCCCTGGGAAGCCATCTGGCCCTGGGCTTTTGTTTTTTGGGAGATTTTTGATGACTCCTTCAATTTCCTTAGTGGTTATAGGTCTGTTCAGGTTTTCTATTTCATCCTGGTTCAGTTTTGGTGGTTGATACATCTCTAGGAATGCATCCATTTCTTTCAGGTTATCTAATTTGCTGGCATAGAGTTGCTCATAATATGTTCTTATAATTGTTTGTATTTCTTTGGTGTTGGTTGTGATCTCTCCTCTTTCATTCATGATTTTGTTGATTTGGGTCATTTCTCTTCTCTTTTTGATAAGTCTGGCCAGGGGGTTATCAATCTTGTTAATTCTTTCAAAGAACCAGATCCTAGTTTCATTGATCTGTTCTACTGTTCTTTTAGTTTCTATTTCATTGATTTCTGCTCTGATCTTTATGATTTCTCTTCTCCTGCTGGGTTTAGGCTTTATTTGCTGTTCTTTCTCCATCTCCTTTAGGTGTAGGATTAGGTTGTGTACTTGAGACCTTTCTTGTTTCTTGAGAAAGGCTTGTATTGCTATATACTTTCGTCTTAGGACTGCCTTTGCTACATCCCAAAGATTTTGAACAGTTGTGTTTTCATTTTCATTGGTTTCCATGTATTTTTTTAATTCTTCTTTAATTTCCTGGTTGACCCATTCATTCTTCAGTAGGATGCTCTTTAGCCTCCATGTATTTGAGTTCTTTCCGACTTTCCTCTTGTGATTGAGTTCTAGTTTCAAAGCATTGTGGTCTGAAAATAGGCAGGGAATGATCCCAATGTTTTGGTACCAGTTGAGACCTGATTTATGATCTAGGATGTGATCTATTCTGGAGAATGTTCCATGGGCACTAGAGAAGAATGTGTATTCCGTTGCTTTGGGGTGGAATGTTCTGAATATGTCTGTGAAGTCCATTTGGTCCAGTGTGTCATTTAAAGTCTTTATTTCCTTGTTGATCTTTTGCTTAGACGATCTGTCCATTTCAGTGAGGGGGATGTTAAAGTCCCCCACTATTATTGTATTGCTGTCGATGTGTTTCTTTGCTTTTGTTATTAATTGCCTTATATAATTGGCTGCTCCCATGTTAGGGGCATAGATATTTACAATTGTTAGATCTTCTTGTTGGATAGATCCTTTAAGTATGATATAGTGTCCTTCCTCATCTCTTATTACAGTCTTTGGTTTAAAATCTAATTTGTCTGATAAAAGGATTGCCACCCCAGCTTTCTTTTGGTGTCCATTAGCATGGTAAATGGTTTTCCACCCCCTCACTTTCAATCTGGGGGTGTCTTTGGTTCTAAAATGAGTCTCTTGCAGACAGCATATCGATGGGTCTTGTTTTTTAATCCAGTCTGATAGCCTGTGTCTTTTGATTGGGGCATTTAGCCCATTTACATTCAGGGTAACTATTGAAAGATAGGAATTTAGTGCCATTGTATTGCCTGTAAGGTGACTGTTACCGTATATTGTCTGTGTTCCTTTCTGGTCTATGTTGCTTTTAGGCTCTCTCTTTGCTTAGAGGACCCCTTTCAAGATTTCTTGTAGGGCTGGTTTTGTGTTTGCAAATTCCTTTAGTTTTTGTTTGTCCTGGAAGCTTTTTATCTCTCCTTCAATTTTCAATGACAGCCTAGCTGGATAGAGTATTCTTGGCTGCATATTTTTCTCATTTAGTGCTCTGAAGATATCCTGCAGTCCTTTCTGGCCTGCCAGGTCTCTGTGGATAGGTCTGTTGCCAATCTAATGTTTCTACCCTTGTAGGTTACATATCTCTTCTCCTGAGCTGCTTTCAGGATTTTCTCTTTGTCTATGAGACCCGTAAGTTGTACTATTAGATGTCGGGGTGTTGACTTATTTTTATTGATTTTGAGAGGGGTTCTATGTGCTTCCTGGATTTTCATGCCTGTTTCTTTCCCCAAATTAGGGAAGTTCTCTGCTATAATTTGCTCCATTATACCTTCTGCCCCTCTCTCTCTTTCTTCTTCTTCTGGGATCCCAATTATTCTGATGTTGTTTCATCTTATGGTATCGCTTATGTCTCGAATTCTGCCCTCGTGATCCAGTAGTTGTTGATCTCTCTTTTTCTCAGCTTCTTTATTTTCCATCATTTCATCTTCTATATTACTGATTCTCTCTTCTGCCTCATTTATTCTAGCACTTAGCGCCCCCATTTTTGATTGCACCTCATTAATAGCCTTTTTGATTTCTACTTGGTTGGATTTTAGCTCTTTTACTTCTCCAGAAAGGGTTTCTCTAATAACTTCCATATTTTTTTCAAGCCCAGCTAGTATCTTTAAAGTGATGATTCTGAACTCTAGATCTGACATCGTACTAATGTCTGTATTGACTAGGTCCCTGGCAGTCGGTACTACCTCTTGTTCTTTTTGTTGAGGTGATTTTTTCTGTCTTGTCATTTTGTGCAGAGGAGAATAGCTTAATGAGAGAACAAAATGCTAGCAGAGTAACCACGTCCCCAGAAAATATACTCTAAACAAATCAGAAAAGACCTGAAACAGTGGGATAAGAAAGGGAAAGAGAGAAAAAAGAGAAAGAAAAAAAAGAAAAAGAAAAAGATAAAGATAAAAACAAAAACAAACAAAACAAAACAACAACAACAAAAAAAAACCCAGAATGTGATCAAATATGATCAGGCTGGTATATAGATCAGTGTCACACACTAGATTTGGGGTGTATTTTGGTCTTTTAGAAGATAGTGCCTCCCAAAATTTTAAAGAAAGAAAAACTTATATATGTACAAAAATAAGGGTTGATATGATGAAGGGATGGAATATGACTGTAAAGATGGAAATTATAAAAAATTTTATAAAAGGAATTGATAAGAAGTTGTTTTAAAAGAGAAAGGATTTGAAAAAGAAAAAGAAAGGGAGAGGATGTGATCAGGCAGGGGAATAGAAAACACCATATACTAGAGATTTAGGGTATATTTTAATCTGTTAGAAGAAATTATCTCAAAATTTTAAAGAGAGAACAATTTATATATATAAGCCAAAAATATGGGTAACTACTATGAAGGGATAGAATATGACTCTAAAAATGAAAAATAATTTTTTTTTTTAATAAAAGGGATTGATAAGATGTTGGTTGAAAGAGGGAAAAAGAAAAATTCAGAAAGAAATAAAAAGACAAAAAGACAGTTAAAAAAATTAACTTTGAAAGACTAAAGAATCATGGTAAAAAAGCCATGAATTCTATGTGCAGTATTCCCCTAGCGCTGGAGTTCTGCCGTTCTCATTGATCGGTAAACTTGGTCTTGGCTGGCTGTTCTCGCTGATCTTCTGGGGAGGGGCCTGTTGCCGTGGTTTCCAAATGTCTCTGCCGGAGGCGGAAGTGCCCCGCCCTTGCCCCCTCCCGGCTACGTCATCTGCTCGGGTTTGCTCTCCGGGGCTTTTGTTCCCTGCGAGCTTTCCGTACAGCTTTGGAGGCAGAGAGTGAAAATGGCGGCCTCCCAATCTCTGCCCAGGAGGAGCCGAGAACTTGGGCCCCGCTCCTCATGAGCCCCCAGAGAAAAGCTGTCAGTCACTCCCGTCTCCCCAGTCTCCGGCCGCACTCCGTGCTCACCCGGCCTGTGACCGCGTGTTTCTATCTCTGGCACCCGACCCCGGGTGGAGTCTCCAAACCCAGCAGATCCCTGCGGTGCGCTCCCGCGTGGCTCCTCCCCGGGGAGGAAGGGGAATCTCCCCGGATCTGTTGCTTGTTGGGTCCCTGCTGGAGGAGCAGGGGCCCGACTGTGCCGCGGATCCCGGTTTATGGCGACCCTGAGCTGAGAGCCCGCGCCTGGGCTCCGCCTCTGCAGCCGGCTTCCCTGCTCCGATACCTGGGAGCTGTGCCACACTCAGGCACCCCCGGTCTTTCTGTGACCCCAAGGGTCCTGAGACCACTCTGTCCCCGAGGGTTCCACCCCCCGCTTAACCACCAGAGTGACGTCCCTCAGCGGAGCAGACTTTTTTTTTTTTTTAAAGATTTTATTTATTTATTTGAGAGAGAGAATGAGAGAGAGCAAGCACATGAGAGGGGGGAGGGTCAGAGGGAGAAGCAGACTCTGCCGAGCAGGGAGCCCGATGCGGGACTCGATCCTGGGACTCCAGGATCATGACCTGAGCCGAAGGCAGTCGCTTAACCAACTGAGCCACCCAGGCGCCCCAGCGGAGCAGACTTTTAAAAGTTCCGCTTTTGTGCTCCGTGGTTCTATCACTTGCCAGAAGCGGCCGACGGAGGCCCCTGCCCCGCCATCTATCCTCCCGAATATCGACTCGGATTCACTTCTCCGCACGTCCTACCTTCCAGAAAGTGGTCGCTTTTCTGATGAGAGAGTTGTTGCTCTTCTTTTCTTCGATCTCCTGTTGAGTTTGTAGGTGTTCAGAATGGTTTGATCCCTATCCAGCTGAATTCCTGAGAGGAGACGAAATCCGGGTCTCCTACTCCTCCGCCATCTTGCTCCGCCCCCTGGATTTAAATTCTTAAACCTCAGTAGCCCAGAATGCTGGCCAGAAATTCTACACAATTCCCTGGACAACTCATACTATGAATCTTTGAATCTACTATTTCATAATTCCTTTTCTGTCCCTAAACTATTAAAATTTATTCCCCATTCCTTTCTCTCAAGTAAGACCCTCTTATTTCAAGGAAAGAGAGAATCAGTAATAAGAGAAATTTTAAAAGTTCCCACCTCCAAATATACCAGTCTACCTGTGTCTGGGCTCATTTACCACACCCTTATCTTGTTCCTTTGTCCTGCATCTTTCTAAGGCCACTCCTCCCTCAGACATTGAATTCTATCCCCTCCACAGTTGTCAAGGGCTCTTTTCCTGCTGTTGTGCCCTCCTTTAGCAAAATTGTTCATTTCTCTATCAATTTGATTATTGCAATGAACACCCAGCCACGCTGTAATTGCAACCTTGACATCCCTTCTCCCTTCCACTACTTGCCACATTCCTCTACTCCTTTATAGCATAAATTCTCCAAAGAATTATCTAAATGTACTGTTCCTCTACTATCTCTTTTAATCTTCTCTTCACCACCTTCCAGTCAGGTTTTCCCACTAAAACTCCTATCATTCCAATCTAATATTCATTTCTTGGTCTATCTGCAGAATTTCTTTACACCCTAATGATTCCCAGATGTCTGTCTGCAGCTTAGGTCATTCTCCTGAACTCCAGACATTTATCTTTCTGTCTTCTTGTGTATCTATCTCATTCTTGATTACCCACCCAAACTTGCTTTTTCTCCCACTTTCCTCTTCTGGGTAAATGACAACTCCATCTTTCCAGTTGTTGAAGCCAAAATCCTTGAAGTGTTTGTTCCTTGACTCATTTCTCTCAGATCCCTCTTCCAACATATTATCAAATACTCATGACTTTATCTTTGAAATGTATGCAGAATTTGGCCATATCTCAAGCCCTTCATTCTTCCGTTCTGTCATAATTTACCAAAATTATTGCAACAACCTTCTAATGTTCTTCCTGATTCTATCCTTTTGCTTCCCTTTCAGTGTGTGTGTGTGTGTGTGTGTCTTGTTTTAACACAACAACCAGAGTGCTTTTAAGATCCAAGATGGACTTATTGTTCCTCTTGCCAAAATCTAACAAGGGTTTCTATCTCTTTCAGGATAAAATCCAAAATTTTCACCATAGCTTATACAACTCTACTTGATTTGACCTCCTGCTATTATTCTATCTTCGTCTCTTGTGGCTTTCCCTCATCCACTTACCTCCAGCTATTTGGGTTCTCACCACAGGTCATTTGCACTTGCTTCTCTCAGATGTCTGTCCATTTCACTTCATTTTTTGCTCCAATGTCAAATTATCCAAGAACATTCCTCTCTATTCCATTGAAAGTAGCCCCACGCCCTTCATCTTTTTTGTCTACTTACCTTGTTTTATTTTCCCTTCACACTCACCACCACCTATCATATTTAATTGTTTATTATGTTACCTCCACTAGAAAGTGAGCTCCATAATAACAATGGTTTTGTTTCATTGCTGTGTCCCAAGGGCTCTGAGATAGAGTAGATGACCAGTAAATATGTGTTGAGTGAATAAATTAATTTTTAATAAGAACATCTAATAATAATATAACCACTGACCAGATTCAACTATTGATTTCATCATTAAGCACTTTTTGAGCATCTTCTCTGTGCCAACAAAACCAGCTACCAAAACAAACAAACAAGCAAAAAAAACAAAAAAACATTAGAACATGGAGAGAAATTTGCTCATGAAAGACAACATTGATAATTATTTAAAAATATTTCTGTATATACACTAAGATATCCATATCCCAGTACCATATCCCAGTCAAAAGGAGAATACTGAGTGTGACACATACCCATTAGTTAAAGAAAGATGCAAATGCCAATGAAAGTAATTGATACATACATGATGACTAAATGAATTAAGAGGGGTTGTAGAAATTTTTCAAGAAAATTCACATTGGACATTTTGATGGTCTGTAGAAGACTCTGAGTCATTGTAAATATATTACTTTTTACTAATAATAATCTGTTTCCTTGGCTCTTGAAAGAAAGAAAACAATTCTACACAAGAAAGACATAAATTTTACTTGCAAGTTAAATATCTCTGGCCATTGTTCTGACACTATCTTGGAAATGTTTTAGATGTGGAAGGAGTTGTTTTTAAACATTTTTTATTTACTTTGATCAGATCATGAGAGGAACAATACATATAGTCAGGTACTAATTTTCTATCAGCTATGTGGTTGCAAATTATCTTTCCCAAGAATGTAACTTTTCCCCCCTTGTTTCTGATGTTTTTTTACTATACAGAATTTTAATAAATTTAGCATTTCCTTAATGATAAGGACTTTTTTATTGCCTAAGAAATCCTTCTTTAACCCCAAGGTCATAATAGCTTTCTCTAAAACTTTATAATGAATGTTATATTTTTCATGTTAAAGTCTTTAATCCTTGATTTTTGTATATGGTTTAAGGCAGGGGTTCTAATTTAATACTTCATCTTTTTTTTTTAAAGATTTTATTTATTTATTCATGAGAGACAGAGAGAGAGAGAGAGAGAAGCAGAGGGAGAAACAGGCTCCCAAGGAGCAGGGAGCCCGATGCGGGACTCAATCCCAGGACCCTGGGATCATGACCTGAGCCAAAGGCAGACGCTTAACCATCTGAGCCACCCAGGCGCCCTAATACTTTATCTTTTATACTAGAAGATTGATATCTTGTCTTTCCTTTCACTGAATATGAAAACAAAATTTTATATATATATATATATATATATAACCTCCACCCTAATAGATCTTACAGTTTTTTAGGGAAGAGAAACAATAAACAAGTATATAAATAGTAATAGTGAATATTTACACTTGCTTTCCTATGTGAGGTGCTAAGATCTTTATGATGATTTAAGTTATTTAATCATCAGAATTTCTCTATTAGGTAGGAGCAATTAGCATTGCTAATAATCTACATATAACAAAGTTAAAGCATAAAACAGTTCAATAACTTTCTCAAAGTTGTACCAACTATGAGAAAGCTGAGATTTTAATTCAGATTCTCATTTACCTCCAGGATCTGTGCTTCTAAACCTGACACTAGACTGCCTCTCATCTGTGGTACAGGAAAAGCTGGGACTGAAAGTCATGTGGGGGTCAGTTACCTCAGCTTACCTCAGTGTAGAGGAGTCTTTCAGAAAGGACATTTAGGCTAACACCTGAAGGATGAGAAGAAAGCAGCTTCTTCTCTGGATCTTAAACAGATCAGAGAGCACAGAAGGAATGAAGGCATTTTTTTTCTACCCTTTAGGGTCATGTATGTGCCATCCACAGAGCAGCCTGGACTCCAAACACAATGCTTCTTCTCTCTCAGTTAAGAAAGTCTGACACTGGGAAACAGCATGGTGTGCTCACTGGACGGGTTCTCCTCCTATCCCTGTCTTCCCTCTGTACTGCTGGCAAGACAGAGAAGCCTTTGTGAAATCCATGATGGGAGCTCACAAATTACACAGACCCGTCTGAACCAAGTCTGAACATATTAGTCAAGGCACTTGAAAAATATTATCTTCTTTCCCTTAAGACATTTCATTTACAGTTTTACCAGACCCTCACATTATAAATCAAAGAGTATGTTGTTCCTGAATTGCTCAAGAGATGAGAAATAGTAGAGAAGATTTCCCCATGAACCATGGTGGGAGGCTGGAACTTTCTGGAAATATCCCTGAAGTGTTATGCTGGCTTAGGCCCCTTGTTAACTTGTTAGCAGGGCTTGCAGTACGTACTCAGAAACGCAGCGGCGGGTGGGGGGGGGGGGTCTCCCACTTGAGCCATACAAAGGCTACTTGCTTCCCCTTATAAGTCCACCTCAGATCTCCCCCACTTTTTTCTTCCTATGTCCCTCTAAGTTCACAAATCACATTTTCTAGCCTGTGAATCAAGAAATATAATCAAATATGGGTAAAGTTCTTATAGCCCCCTCCTGAGGCCTTCTGTAAGTCCAATGCAATGTTTGTACTGTTCCTGAGTCTGCAAGGATAAAGATAAAGACAGGAGTCTGACTGCAATTAGAAAGTCATAAGCTGAGCAGAAAAAAAGGACACTTCCTTAGCCATATAGTTTGGTGTTAGAAGCACTGGTGTGTGTGACCAGTCAAGGGCATCTGATGCCTAACCTGGTACAAAACCCAACCAGCTAGTTCCACCTAATTCCCAATTGTCTGATGGTTTCCTATGACTTGGAAGAAGACTTATAGTTATGCTCTGAGAAGCCTGTGTCACTAGGGACTGTCTCAGTTTTCTTCTGGGCAGGGGTGGGAAGATGCTATTCAGGCCTATTGAGGCTCTCATTATACTGAGTTAGAATATGAAATAATGCACTCCACACATTTGCCAGGGAGAATGATGTAAAGTTGACATGGGCCCAATACTTATTCAAAAGTCCAATAAAAAGAAGCAATATTCAAAATTGTTTGAAGGATCAGTGTCAATTTGTTTTTTTAGGAGTTCTAAACTATCCCCTTGACTTAGGAAGATTAGAAAGAAGCCAGGTACACAAATTTCATTTTATTGGATCCCTAAGGAATTGCTTTTTATGAGTTATGTTTGGGGATGCCAAGAGTCTAAATAAAAGATCATTGCTATAAAAGCCTTTTTTAAATTATATTCAGTTAGCCACTGTATAGTACATCATTAGTTTTTGATGTGGTATTCAATGATTCATTAGTTGCGTATAACAGTCAGTGCTCATCACAACACTAAAACTCCAGCATCCAAGGAAAAGACATTGTTGAGGACATCAGTCATTATGTCATGTTTGTGAGTATCTCAGAAAGAACTACATGTCTTTAGTAAGAATACCAATTAGAGCTTTTCTCAGTAATGTGTCTTTTGTTGTTTTCCATCTTAAAAATATTGTTGATTGTTTAATGACCAGGTTCATTGGTTCAACCCAACCAAAACAGGTTTAGATCAATACACATTTTTGAAGCCTCATTCATTCCTTCATTGTATTCTTATCCTGACCCATCTTTCTTCTTTCACTTAAATTATATTTGCCATCATACCTTATGTTATACACGTTTTTATAATCAGCTAGCTCATTCCTGAAATTAGGAGGAATATAAATTAATTAACAAGTTTGTAAGGTCTAAAAGGTCAATGAATTTTAAGTTCTACATATCCTCAAGGTCAGTGCCTGAAAAATTGGTGAATGTTGTAAGTTGCATCACTTCTTACAGAGACTGTAGCTTTCCAAATCTTAAGAAAAGTGGTACATTGAAAAAAATAGCCTGCCCTATACCTACAGTTCCCATCTGTATTTTCTTGGCCTTCAGGATGTGGTTATTTAGAATTTCTGGTTGCACCCCTTATTTGAATCACAAAGGTAACATTTAAAACATGCTGTTAGATTCTACATTCAAAGTATTCTGCCTTTAAGATGGGCATGGATTTACCAGTGGAGGAGATGAGGTCATTATAGAGCATACTTCTTAACCTCTTTCTTTCCATCATTATGTTCTTACCTTACCCCATCTTTCTCCTTGTATCCTACTTATATTGGAAGTTCTATCTTATATGTATATGTTGTTATAAACTAATAACTCCTTTCCGGAACTAGGGTGAATACAAATTAATAAATAATTTCTTATGGTCTGAAAGCTTGGTGGCCTCTAAATTATAAGTACCCCTGAGGTCCCAGGCCTTCAAACAGACCCTATGGTGTTACCACACTTGTAGTAGACAGACTAATACCTCCTCTAAAGATATCCACACCCTAATTTTCAAAACCTGTGGATATGTCACTGACATGGCAAAAGGTACATTGCCAGTGTGATTAAGGCTATAGAACATGAGGTGGGGGGATTATCCTAGATTATCTGAGTGGGATAATAAAAGGGAGGCAGGAGGATGGAGGTTAGAGAAGGAGATACAATGATGGAACTAAGGATGAGTCAGGGATTGGAAGATGGAGGAGGGGCCACAGAGCCAAGCAACGCAAGTGGCCTCTAGAAGCTGGAAAAGGCAAGAAATCTAGAGCCTGTAGAAGAAATGCTCTTGCCAACACCTTCATTGTAAATCCAGTAAGACTCTGGCTTCCAGAACTGTAAGAATAAATTTGTGTTGCTTTGAGAGGAAGTTTGTGATAAACTTGTTACAGCAGCAGTAAACTAATACAACACTCCTTGAGAATTCTAGATTATCTCCACATCACAATTGTGCTTGTATGGTTCTCTTTTTCTCTGTTATTCTCTCCTGCCCCACAGACTTTGAAATCACTCATTTTTCAGCCCCAGGTTTGGTCATGGTATATCATCTAGATTCTACCATCCTTCCTGGGGTTGTTTAGCTTTGAACTTCATGACTCTGTTTTGGCATTGATGTATTACTCCTGTTCCACCTGGGTAGTTTGCCCATACAGAAGATCATGTTTCATCATTCGTCACTTTAACTAAATGGTGCTCACCTTCCAAGGGCTGACAACTTCCCACATCTCTGTTGTGCCACTGGGCAGTCTATCTGTCTTCATGTATTAGGACTCGATGCTATCCAGCAGAACTGTTGCAATAATGGAGATGTTCTATCTGTATGTCCAACATGGTACTCACTCACCATATGTGGCTACTGAGCTCTGGAAATGTGACTAGTGTGAAAAGAGGACTCAAATAAACAAAACCACAAATGAAAGAGGAGAAATACAAACATTAAGAGAATATTATGAAAAATTATGTGCTAACAAATTTGACAAACTATAAGACATATAGAAATATATAACTGACCAAAATTGAAGCAGGAATAAATAGAAAATTTGAACAGACTGATTACCAACAATGAAATTGAATCAGTAGTCAAAAAACTCCCAACAAACAAAATCCAGGACCAGATGGCTTCACAGGTGAATTCTACCAAACTTTTTTTTTAATTTATTTATTTATTTTAGAGAGAGAGAGAGTGGGAGGGAGGGGCTGAGGGAGAGAGAGTCTAAAGCAGACTCTGCACTCAGCACAGAGCCCGACACAGGGCTCAACCTCACAATCCTGAAATCAGGCCCCTGAGAGCAGGACCTGAGCTAAAACCAAGAGTCAGACACTTAACTGACTGTGCCACCCAGGAGCCCCTCTACAAAACATTTGAAGAAGAGTTAATATCTATTCTTGTCAAACTGTTCAAAAAAAAAAAATAGCAGAGGAAGGAAGACTTCCAAATTCATTCTATGAGGCCAGCATTACCCTCATACCAAAACCAGATAAAGACATCACACAAAAAAAGGAAAATTTCATGCAATATCTCTGATGAACATAGATAAAAAATCATCAAAAAATATTAGCAAACTGAATCCAATACTACATTTAAAAAAATATTTCACTACCAATCAAGTGGGATTTATTCCTGGGATGCAAAGATGGTTCAATATTCACAAATCAAACAATGTGATATATCACATCAATAAGAGAAAGGATAAAACCATATGATCATTTCCATAGATGTAGAAAAAGCATTCAACAAAGTATAACAACATTCATTCATGATAAAAAAAAAAAAACCCCACAACAAAATAGAATTAGAGGGAACATACCTCAACATAATAAAGGTCATATATGAAAAACCCATAGCGAACATCATTCTAAATGGGGAAAAACTGAGAGCTTTTCCCCCCTAAGGGCAGAAACAAGACAAAGATGTCCACTCTCACCACTTTTATTCAATATTGTGTTGGAAGTGCTAGCCACAGCAATCAGACAACAAAAAGAAATAAAAGGCATCCAGATTGGTGAAGAAAAAGGAAAACTTTCCCTATTTTGCAGAAGACATGATACTATGTATAGAAAACCCTAAAGGTTCCACCAAAATACTACTAGAATGGATAAATGAATTCAGTGAAGTCACGGGATACAAAATTAATGTAGAGAAACCCTTTGCATTTCTATACACTAATAATGAAGCAGCAGAAAGAGAAATTAAGACAACAATCCCACTTAAAATTGCACCAAAAATAATAAAATATCTAGGAATAAACTAAGCCAGAGAGGCAAAAGACTGTACTCTGAAAACTGTAAAACATTGATGAAAGAAATCAAAGAGGACACAAAGAAATGAAAACACATTCCATGCTCATGGATTGGAAGAACAAATATTATTAAAATGCCCATACTACCCAAAGTAATCTACAGATTTAATGCAATCCCTATTAAAATGCCAAATAGCAATATTTGCAGAACTAGAACAAACAATCCTAAAGTTTGTATGGAGCTATAAAAGACCTTGAATAACCAAAGTAATCTTGAAAAAGAAAAACAAAACTGGAGGTATCACAATTCCAGACTTCAAGTTATATTACAAAGCTGTAGTAATTGACACAATATGGTATGGGCACAAAAATAGACACACAGATCAATGGTACAGAATACAACCCAGAAATAAACCCACAATTACAGGGTCATTTAAACTTCGAGTAAGAAGACAAGAATTTGCAATGGGAAAAAGTCTCTTCAACAAATGGTGTTGGGATAACTGGACAGCTACATGCAAAACCATGAAGCTGGACCACTTTCTTACACCACACACAAAAATAAATTCAAAATGGATTAAAGAACTAAATGTGAGACCTGAAAACATAAAAAGAGAGCAGAAGCAGTAATTTCTCTGACATTGGTCATAGCAACATCCTTCTAGATAAGTCTCATGAGGCAAGGGAAGCAAAAGCAAAAATAAACTATTGGGACTACATCAAAATAAGAAGCCCCTGCACAGCAAAGGAAACAATCAACAAAACTAAAGGCAACCTACTGAATGGGAGAAGATATTTGCAAATGATATGTCTTATGTTATCCAATAAAAGGTTAGTGTGTAAAATATATAAAGAATTTATACAACTCAACACCCAAAAAACAAATAATCTAAGTAAAAAATGGACGGAAAACATTTTTATAAAGAAGACATACAGATGGTCAACAGACGCATGAAAAGATGCTCAACATCACTCATCATCAGGGAATACAAATTTAAACCACAATGAGATATCACCTCACACCTGTCAGAATAGCTAAACATCAAAAACTCAAGAAACAGCAGGTATTGGTGAGGATGTGGAAAAAAGGAACCGTCCTACACTGTTGGTGAGAATGCAAACTGCTGCAACCACTGTGGAAAACAGTATGGAGGGTCCTCAAAAATTTGAAAAATAAAACTACCCTACAATCCAGTAATCACACTACTGAATATTGACCCAAAGAATATGAAAACACTAATTCAAAGGGATACATGCACCCCTGCATTTATTGCAACATTATTTACAATAGCCAAACTATGGAAGCAGCCTAAGTGTCCATCAATAGATGGATGGATAAAGAAGATGTGGTATATATACACAATGGAATATTACTCAGCCATAAAAAAGAATCAGAGAATTTGCATTTGCAACAACATGGATGGAGCTAGAGAATATAATGCTAAACTAAATAAGCCAGTCAGAGAAAGACAAAGACCATATGATTTTACCCATATGTGGAATTTAAGGAACAAAACAAAGGAAAAAAGGGAAAAAAAAGAGAGACAAATCAAAAAACAGACTCTTAACTATAGAGAACAAACTGATGGCTACCAGAGGAGAAGTGGGGGGCAGGGATGGGTGAAACAGGTGGAGGGGATTAGGAGTGCACTTGTTATGATGAGCACTGAGTAATGTATGGAACTGTTGAATCACTATATTGTACACTATATGTTGACTATACTAGAATTAAAAAAAAAAAAAGACAGGGAGCTAAAAGAAAAAAAAGAAATGTTATTAGTGTGACTGAGAAACCAAATATTTAATTTAATTTAATTAATTTTAAGTTCATTTTAAATAGCCACATATGGCTAGTGGTTACTACATTGGACAGCACAGCTAGGTTTTCACTAAATGCACGTTGATGATGAGTAATTGAAGAAGTCATCAGACACCTATAAGCCTTAAATTCAAATCAGTAAATTTCCTTTAACTTTTGCTTTAGAAAAGGGCAGTCATCCAGATGTTGGCGGGGATGCAGAGAAAAGGGAACCCTCTTACACTGTTGGTGGGAATGCAAGCTGGTGCAGCCACTCTGGAAAACAGTATGGAGGTTCCTCAAAAAGTTAGAAATAGAGCTACCATATGATTCAGCAATTGCACTACTGGGTATTTACCCCAAAGATACAAATGTAGGGATCCAAAGGGGTACGTGCACCCCGATGTTTATAGCAGCAATGTCCACAATAGCCAAACTGTGGAAAGAGCCAAGATGTCCATCGACAGATGAATGGATAAAGAAGAAGTGGTATATATATACAATGGAATATTATGCAGCCATCAAAAGGAATGAGATCTTGCCATTTGCAACAACATGGATGGAACTGGAGGGTATTATGCTGAGCGAAATAAGTCAAACAGAGAAAGACATGTATCATATGACCTCACTGATACGAGGAATTCTTAATCTCAGGAAACAAACTGAGTGTCGTTGGAGTGGGGGGTAGGGTGGGAGGGATGGGGTGGCTGGGTGATAGATACTGGGGAGGGTATGTGCTCTGGTAAGCGTGGTGAATTGTGCAAGACTGTTGAATCACAGATCTGTACCTCTGAAACAAATAATGCAATATATGTTAAGAAAAAAAAAAGAAGAAGAAGATAGCAGGAGGGGAAGAATGAAGGGGGGAAATCAGAGGGGGAGACGAACCATGAGAGACGATGGACTCTGAAAAACAAACTGAGGGTTCTAGAGGGGAGGGGGGTGGGAGGATGGGTTAGCCTGGTGATGGGTATTAAAGAGGGCACGTTCTGCATGGAGCACTGGGTGTTATGCACAAACAATGAATCATGGAACACTACATCAAAAACTAATGATGTAATGTATGGTGATTAACATAACAAAAAAATTTTAAAAAAGAAAAGGGCAGTCATCATGAAAAAATCTGAAAATTAAAGACATTTATCCATAAAATAAGCTTCAGTTGTGTGACAGAATGATCAGTACTTAAACCAAATCCCCCAAACTGTTAAATCCCTGCACATGATGCCATTACCTTCAGGAACTCATAAAAGGAAATGTCCTTAATTAAAAGTATGGATTTTTTTTTGTAGCTCTGGGACTTTTAAATGTCTGTGTATAAATAAACCACATTTGTAGTTGGGTTTGAAGGCATGCCCTTCCTTCGTTCAGTTCCCAGGTTACACTACTGCTGGTTATCTAAGAATCCAGGTCTGCTGCTGAGTTAGAGAGAATGGCTGCCCATTCATTTTTTTGCTAATAGCTTTGTCCCCATGCTATTCTCTGTGATTTTTCTTCCATGAAATGTCTGTGGATGTAAAATCCCATATAAAAAAGAGTAAAAGTGAGGGTAATAGGAAATTTGTAACTACCAAGCCCTTACTGGCCGCATTAACTTGAGGAAATATAGCGGAAGCCGTGGGAGGGGACAGTGGACCTGGGCGTTGGTCTAGACAGCGTTCCGT
This sequence comes from Mirounga leonina, assembly GCF_011800145.1. Lineage (NCBI taxonomy): Eukaryota > Metazoa > Chordata > Mammalia > Carnivora > Phocidae > Mirounga > Mirounga leonina. The sequence continues at coordinate 4,637,818 of NW_023270466.1, forward strand.
GAGCTGAGTGACACTGGATGGAAGCCAGTAAGTTTCTTGGGACAAAACCCAGATGGTTCAGTGGAGAATGGCACCCCAGCTTCCTGCCACTCTCCCGCCTTCTGCAGGTAGATTCTGTAGGATTTGAACTAAACTCTTAAACAGAAATAGGCACCAAAATGTTAAATTTAGGGGCGTCTGGGTGGCTCAGTTGGTTAAGCATCTGCCTTGGCTCAAGTCATGATCCCAGGGTCCTGGGATGGAGCCCCCTGGCCGAGGGGGGGTCCCCTGCTCAGCGGAGAATCTGCTTCTCCTTCTCCCTCTACCACCAATTCATGCTCGCTCTCTCGCGCTCTCTCTCGTGCTCTCTCTTTCTCGAATGAATAAAATTTTTAAAAAATGTTTAATTTATAAAGCTTGCATTTGACACCTCTTACCTTTGTGTAAGCATCTATAGAGTTAGGTTTGCAGGTGTTTTATAATCCCGGAAGAATGAAGTCATTAAGTACCACAAGCACAGTCTATCCATCAAGGATGGTGCTGGTTCAACCCAGACACAGGGCCTGGTATCCAATGAGGTGGGTGTTTGTCTGTTTCTGCAGAAGCAATGAATGCTCTTATTTGGACATTTCCTTACCTGGTTAATTCATTGGTCTCAAACTTACTTCCACTTAATAATAATAACAATACAAGAAATAACTTTAAAAATAAGGAAATTTAGCTGAACTATAAATCTCAAGAATGTCTAGTCTACTTGTTCAGACCACAAAACCATCCAACTTTATGATGAAAATTACTCCTGTTTACTGCATCTGGGATTTTGCAAGCCTCAAAAGTGCCTTCTCTGGGGATTTCAAATGTGACATACATTTATACACAAATCAATGAATCAATCACGTGCTAAATGTTGAGAATTTGTGGAGTATTCTATTTTTTTTTTAAGATTTTATTTATTTATTTGACAGAGAGAGAGAGACAGCGAGAGAGGGAACACAAGCAGGGAGAGGGTCAGAGGGAGAAGCAGGCTTCCCGCCGAGCAGGGAGCCCGATGCGGGACTCGATCCCAGGACCCTGAGATCACGACCTGAGCTGAAGGCAGTTGCTTAACCAACTGAGCCACCCAGGCGCCCCTGTGGAGTATTCTAAACAAGAATTTAATGTTGTATGAGAATTACTTCTGTGATTTCTCCCTCAAAGGTAGAAAGAGTTGGGAGAAACATCCCTTAGTATTTCTTTCTTAAAGGTATTTCCTTTCCCTGTATCTTTGCTGGCTTGATGCTCCAGAATTTGACCATCCTATTTGGAATGGTAGACATTGCCACAAAACAATTTTATGTGTCTCAGATTGAAGGTTCTCCACTTTGAAATTTTAGGGGCTGTCAGTTAAATTAAGACTCTGAGTTCCAAGGCCTGAAACAAAAATACTGTATTTAAAATAGAAGCACCTGTATTCTCTAAGTGCATAATACAATAACCTTTCAATAATTCACGTTTCCTTGGTATGTAATCATTTGTTTTATCAAACTTGAAACCAGCACCAAGTAGTCCTTCATTCCTTATCCTGCTGGCTAGGACCACCTTACTCAAAATTTCCCAGTGCCCATAAAAAAAAGGAAAAGTACCCAGTGCAAGGCAGGAAAAATCAACAGCTTAAAATCTGAAAGGTTGCAGATGTTTGAATCTGATGCATGCCTGGTGGGTACACCTGGAAGTTCCATTTCTGTGCAGGGAGTGATGAATGTCTACTAGTGGATTTGCTGTGGGCATTCAAAAAGCAATATTGCCTCTTATTCCCCCCATTTAGTACACGTGGTTGTGGGACTTTTAAACACAGTAGGGAAAAAAAACCCAGCAGAGAAAGGAGAGAAGCTTAATTGAGAAAGAGACCAGGAGTCTGTCATAGGCAAGAAGGAAAAAATTCAGACATTCATCTTTTTAAAATATGATTTATTGTTTAAATTACGCTCTTTTGCATTTTAAGAGCAGCCAGGAAAATGAAGCTATTGGTACATTAGAATTTTCCTCTGTGCTGTCATTTCAGTTTAATTATTGCTCAGACATCTGTAATGGAAAGAAACTAGAGGCTTAGAGCAGGTTTCCAGCTTGGGTCTTTCCAAATCTGTCCTTGGACAGATGACAGAGCCTGGGACAAGTGACCGAGGCCTCAAAGAGGTTGTTTCTTTATCTGAGAAAAGGGAGTCCCAAGTGCTACATTCATTACATGTGGATGAGAAGATTTAAGAGCTATGAATGTGACCCAGAATCAATGCTTGGCAAGTTAGCCAAGTCCAAGTTTAACTGTCACATTTTTTAAACTTGACAGTAAGACAGAATCCTGTTCCTGTATAGCCCTGAAGCTTTGATTTAAACTGTTTCTTCTTGGAGTTCAAGATTGCACAGGAGGCAAACTGATTTGGATTTTAGGAGAAAATCACTGACTTATCTTCCATGGGGACAAAATGAGCAGGATGAGCAGGGGTTTGAGATTTTTCTAAAGACCATAGAAATGCGGAAATACCTGTAAAGCATTCCCCAAACATTGATTTTATTTAGACCAACTTGGAATTGAAAAACAGCTGCCCCTCAGTATGTTGGGGAGAGGGGAGAGCAGGAGGGTCCGCAAATCAGATGGGATAGAGTTATAGAATCTTATGGTTAACAAATAGGTTTGCTTATTTGTCATCTGGATTCTCATATACCATGAAATAAGTAGGTACCAACCAAAGACTCAACACAAATATTGAGTTAATCCTGACCTTGCTCAGAAGCAGTTTGTGTTTTTAGAGACTTTAATAAAATTAGAGGTTTTTTGTTTGTTTTTGCCTTTTTTTTTTTAAACAAATGGACCCTTTTCCAAGTGGCTTCTATGCACATGGAGCCATCGAAACTACTTTCTCCCCCTCTGGTTCTTTATTCGACAATTGTCTAGACTTCGAGAACTGCGTAAAAGTAGAGAAACTCCTTCCAATGCATATAAAAGCCTGGTTTGGCTTGGAAGGTCTAGTCAGGTTCAAGCAGGCAGTGTGCCAATGACCCCATGCTCGGCTTATGGCTTTGAGGCCTTCATTAGAATCTCTCAGAGTTCGCTTTTAGAAGAGCAACAGACCCTCTTTAACCAAGGGGAATGAAAGGAACCCCTTTATCCACCACTCATGTATTCTTCCCAGTTCTGATAATAGATTTTGCCAACAGGAGCCATGCCAGGCTAGAACTCTCACATTGGTCAAACTCTGTGGCTTGTTCTCTTCAACACCGTTTCCCAGTGGACTGGGTTTTCTCATCAATCACACATTGCCCATATCATGTTTCCTGGTTCGGCTGCTCATGTGGCCGTCCCAAGGCTGGGGGCATTGGGAGTCAGGTTTAATCACAAGACATGCCGCTCTCGGGGCTGGGTTTGTTTTGAGGATGGCATCTTGTACTTGCCTATAGTTGTGCTTTTTCCCTGGAGAAATCTCAGGTTGGCTGAGAGGGAGGGAAAAAAAGCCAGTTCCTGCTTGATGTTTAATAGCTGGGTCATTATGAGGGATCCTGTAAAACCCCCACCCCCTGCTGTTATGTGGGTGTTTTGTAACTGTAAACTCTGCCCACGTTGCCACAACATATTAACTGGCTTCAAGCTTAAGACAATCTAGGAGGATTTTAATTTACTTCTCACCTGTCTCCTTACCTAGTTCTCACACAGTTATCCCTGGAGACTACTGAACCCTTGGTTGCTATCATTTCAGCCCTGAGCGGTGTTTTGAGTTGCGCCCTGTCACAGAACAAGAGCAGCCAGCGAAGGTGACACACACGGAATGGCTGGCCGGCGCTGTGGGCACTGTGGAGAGTTTCAATCACACTGTTTGCTTTGGTGCTAGACGTTGCCTCAGCTTTGAGGTGTGGGCGCTGTAAATTAGCATCTGAAACAACGCAGCTGTAGTCTTGCTGCTGCATTTCCAGCCAAGGCCCCTGTCCCTGTGACTTCTTTATTGAATTGAATCCGACTTTGGGCAACCGATGTGGATATTCTCTGAATTAGCCCCTGCAAAGAACCTACTGAATTCCAGCTATCTTTTGGGGATGTCCCCAGAGGAGGACCCTGTGACAAGGATTAGAGTGCAAGCCATTTATTTGGGAGGTGACCCTGGGGATCACTAGTAGGGGAGTGGGGAAAGGGAAGACAGGCAGTAAAGTGTGAATTATCAGGCCAGTTTCCACTGTGGGCCCTAGCGCTTGACTTCCCTTGAGGGGGGAGGACTAGGAGCCAGGGTGGCAGTATTCCACCTGACAGACAAGGGAGCTGGGGTGTTTGGGTTAAGGGGTGTTTCCAGGAGCTATTAATTCTCCAGTACCTCTGGCCTGCAGTGTCTGCAGGTAGAGTGGGCTCCAGAGGCTGGACAAAGCTCACAACAGAGAAATGCAGATGTTGGCAGGTAAAAGTTAGGCATGTGTATAAAAATGGTAAGGCCAGTGTTTGTATGGGGGGCTGCTGATAGGGTAGAAATAGAGCAGAGCATCCACAAGATCTGCCCCACTAACCTCACACCCCAGGTACTGGAGCAAAGAGCTGGAAAGCTGAAAACCCTGTTAAATGTTACAGGTAAGAACAAGCTGGGAGAGGGTCTCCCCCACTCCTAATTCCATGCAGAAACATCTTATATAGGGATCATCCAACTTCTACCTGGAACGTTCCAAGTGGTGGGGGGCTCAACCACCAAAGCCACTCATGCCACATGTAGATAGCTATAGCTATTATTCTTACTGATACTTTCTAAATTTCCACATTTGTTCAAATGACCATTCATTCCCCATTTATTGAACATCTCCTAGGTGGTAGATGCAATGCAAGGAACGGGGCCATAGCTCTCACAGTTGCATGCCCACAAAAGGATGGATCAGCAGTGATGTCATTCTCGTGCAGCTTTTCATAAGGTGTCCCATTGCGCCAGATGCACTCTACAGAAAAGGAAGTGAGTAACGCTTCATAGGTAGGGAGAGTAAGGCAGTTAGAGGAGGTGAAGCCTGACTATAAGCGGGAGAAGGTAGGAGAGATTTCTCCAGCACAAGCCCAATGGCCACACCCAATCTCTTCCAAACAATAGACATGCCAACAGCCATCCCCACACCGGCAGAATATGTGCCCGGCTAGTATTTTAACCAGAGCTCTATATAAATGGGATTAAGAGGAATGACTTATTGTCTAGTGTAAAAAGCATGGAACTTCTTTTTTTTTTTTTTTTTAAGATTTTATTTAGGAGAATATTTAGGAGAATTTAGGAGAGGGACCCACTCCCCCTGCTTGTGTTCCCTCTCTCGCTATGTCTCTCTCTGTCAAATAAATAAATAAAATCTTAAAAAAAAAAGGGGGGGGGAGAAGAGAGAGGGAGAAGCAGACCCCCCACTGAGCAGGAAGCCTGATGTGGGACTTGATCCCAGGACCCTGGGATCACGACCTAAGCTGAAGGCAAACACTTAATGGACTGAGCCACCCAGGCACCCCAAGCATAGAACTTCCTAAGGAGAATATCAGTATATTTTCTTCTGTCCAGTTTCCCACTTCTGTCAATTTCTTACCCATGCAACTGCAAGTGAGGGCATCCTACAACGTAAGTTTCATCTTCCCTGCAGATATTTTAGGAGGCACTAGTTGCAAACATATGGATACCCAGAAAAGACCACCAGTCTTACACATACAAATAGATCCTATTAAAAAGTAGCTCAAATCAAGCACCTATTGGTCTGGGGGGCCTGTGATTGAAGAGTGCTGACCACTATCACGTACTGCATGTGGTCCCTTAATGAATGTGGAACAGAAGAGCAGTCAGCTGCCCAGTCATAAAACTAGCAAACTTCAAAATGAAGGTGAATCTAGAAAATATTGGGTGTGATTGCACTTTCCATTTACACATATATATGTAAATGTGTGAGTGTGATGCTTATTTTTTATCTTGAAAAATGAATAAAAATAATTGACATACTGCTCCCTAAAATAAGAAGTTTATATTCAACAATTTTGTGTTATTTAGAGAGAAAGCAGAAAAAGGAAACAAGATCCTATTATGTAGAGTAAAAGTCACAAACTGGCTGTGCATGAACCAAACAAATACACTTTGTGGATGTGTTTTGCTTGGCTCACACAGTGTTCACCCACATAGAGTTTTAAACATGCATTCGCTGCTATCCTTTAAAAATAAGAACACTACATCAAAAACTAATGATGTATGGTGATTAACATAACATAATAAAAAAATAAGTAAATAAAATAAAAATAAGAATCAAAATTCAGATTCCCAAGTTCTCTTGGAATATCAAAATCTCTGGCAATTCCAGAGCAATTCTACATTTCACATGACAACATTCAGCCAGAGCTAGCAGCTGCTCTCTCCTTTGGACATACTTCCTAGCATGTCATGCTCCACCCCTCCCTTCACTGTGGAAGGCTAGTTATCATGTATTACCTCATTCCTTCTGGCTTCTTTCATTCACAATGCTTGTCTGGTCCCTGCAAATCTTCAAGATAGTCAGAAGGGAAAAACCAAAGTATGAGGAATAAGACTTAGTCACTTAATTTTATTTTATAAGCTAGTATATCCAAGGTCACTGGAAAACTGGAAGATGCTCCAGAAGAAAATGCATTCCATGGCAAATAAGTTTGAGACACACGGCCGTTTTGAAATTCCCAGTGTGCACTAGAATAACAAACTGTCTGGGAAGTCACATGATATGTAAACTTGCCTGGCTTTGGTTAGAAAATTGGTTAAGGGATCACTGGAGGTTTTAAAGAGTAGAAGAACTTGGTCAGAGCTATGCATTGGAAAGCTAAATTTGCTAACAGAGCAATTTCCCTAAAAAAGAAGGGTTAAAGGGTGGGAGGATGGGTTAGCCTGGTGGTGGGTATTGAGGAGGGCACATTCTGCATGGAACATTGGGTGTTATGCACAAACAATGAATCATGGAACACTACATCTAAAACTAATGATGTAATGTATGGGGATTAACATAAGAATTAAAAAAAATTTAAAAAAAAAAAGAAGCGTTAACATAGAAGTAGCACCATCCATATCCTCCATGATTTTCCTGTCAGACTTACACAGATGTCCTGCACTGAGCATCTTGTTCCCTTCTCAATAAATTGACAATCGCAGTAACTTCCTGTGCAGACACATGGGAGGATTAAGTGAGAAGACGCGTGTCATAAGTAAATCTTATCTATTCCTACTCTTATCTTCTTCTTTTATTTTCCATACTCTTATTATCTGTAGATTCAAAAATTTCCATATGCATGTATATGGAAACATGGGGAGTTCCCCACTTCCTGTGCAATTAGATACATTATGTAGGAAATCCTACTTCACTTTTCTCCACCAGTTGAAACTCTATGTCCTCTGGAATGCATCTGTAGGACTTCCTAGGTTGAAACACTAATTTCACTGTTTGGACCTGGGGATTTTTTGTCTTCCCAGGGAAGGAGATATGGAAAAAGAGGGGAAAGAAATAGTGAAGAAGGGAAAGATAGGACAAATAAATTGTGTTCTCCCAAGGCACAGCAATGAAAAGAAGGCAATGTGGCAACTTAATGGTAGTCACAAGCAACTGAAGCTTTTTTGAATTGGTTCAGTTGTTTCCCAGAAATCAGAAATGCTAGGTCAAGCCACAAAATTAGAAGTTTATAACCAAGAATTCAGCCAAAAAAGCCAACAGTTTCCCATGAGTCCAAGGGTTGTCTACTATAGTTACGTTCAAACTGTTTCTCTGCTTTCACGTGGTTTTCTATCTATGCTACAGCAGAAGGTTCTCCAGTGTGTCCTCCTGTAAGTGTTTGGATCTTCCACCTCTGAAGACAACTGAGTCAGTACATAGGAAATGTTACCATAAAAACCATCACTGAGTCGGGGTGCCTGGGTGGCTCAGTTGGTTGAGCATCTGACTCTTGATTTCAGCTCAGGTCATGATCACAAGGTTGTGAGATCGAGCCCCATGTTGGGCTCTGAACTCAGCGTGGAGCCTGCTGGTCCCTCTCCTTCTGCTCTCTCTCTCTCTTTCTCCCTCTCTCTCTCTCAAATAAATAAATAAAATCTACAAAAAAAAATCACTGAGGCTGGGAGGCTTGGTGTGCAGGCACAAATGACATACTCTGAGCTGTGATGAGGCAACTAGAACAATCTCAGGAGGCAGGCCCCTAAGTAGCTAGAGAGGGACTCATTCCACATAGATTTCAAAAATATTAAGATCCTATGATAATCTAGTCACCAGGCTATGGAGGAGGAAGCAATAATAAACAATGGGGGCTGTGTCCACAACCCCCTGCCCTGTGGAGCTCATGGTCTAGACAAGGAGGCAAACAATTCCACAGTTAAGTAAAATGACAACAAAATGGCAACTTTGGTTAGTACTCAGAAGGAAAGGTGTGTGGTAGTTTGAGAGCGTGTGACAGGGACTGTGGCCTCATCTTGAAGATCAGAGAAGGCATATTCCTAAGGGAGTGAAGTGTAGACGATGACTAGAGTTAACCATACAGAAGGGCAGGAATACATTTTCAGGTTCTTTTTGCACAAGCCTCACAGCAATGGCATCATGAATAGTCAAGAACCTGAAAAAATACAGTGTAGTTGAAATTAATAGAGAAGATCCAAATTGAAGCACAGAGAGAAAAACAGTGGAAAGAACAGAACAAAGCATAAGAGATATAGGAACCCAATGAAATGCTGTAGCAAAGCTGCAATATGAGTCCCAGAAAAAGAGGAAAGGCAGATTGGGGCAGAAGCAATATTTTAAAAAAATGAACTCCATGAATATTCCAGAAGGGATGAAAGACTTCAACCTACAGATTCCAAAAGCTCAGCAAATCCCAAAAGTGATCATTGGATAAACAAATTGTGATACACCCATACAATGGAATTGTATTTAACAATAAAAATAAATCAGGGCGCCTGGGTGGCTCAGTTGGTTAAGCGACTGCCTTCGGCTCAGGTCATGATCCTTGAGTCCCGGGATCGAGTCCCACATCGGGCTCCCTGCTCAGCGGGGGGTCTGCTTCTCCCTCTGGCCCTCTTCCCTCTCGTGCTCTGTCTCTCATTCTCTCTCTCAAATAAATAAGTAAAATCTTTAAAAAAAAAAAGTTAAAAAAAAAACAATAAAAATACATCAACTTTTGATACATGCAGCAACATGGAAGAATCTCAAAAGCATTGTAAGTGAAAGAAACTAGTCACAAAAGGCCACAGATCATAAGATCCCATTTATAGGACATTCTGAAAAAGGCAAAAGTATAGTGATAGAGGTCTGATCAGTGGTCATCAAGACCTGCAGTGGGCAGAAAATTGACTAGAAAGGGGTATGAGGGAAATTTGGGGGGTGGTGGACTTTCAGATACTAATAGCAGGATAAAAATAGGCTACAAAACAATATGATCAGTAGGATGGTAATTTTGTCATATTAATAATAGTAAAGTCTAGAAGAAAACACCCATAATCAAGTCATCAAGAGTTAGCCACTGCTTGACTTGTGTCTGCTTTTAATTCTGTTATCTATACTTTAACTGCTAAATTTTCTACAATGAGAACACAATTATTATAAGTTAGGGAAAAGATTATTTTTGAAAACAACTGTCATTTCTTTTCTGATTTTCAATGTTCTCTACAAAAAAAGCATTTTTCTTTTATTACCTGTAAAATTCTATATTATTAATTCACACACACAAATACACACAAAACTCCACCTTGTATTTGAAAATCTCTATGACTTTAACAGTCACCACCTATAGGCTTGCAGAAGTTTTAGCTATGTTACTCACTTGATCGCCAAATAAAGTGAATTTCCGACATGGTGTTTGCATTGCTGACTTACATCTACTTGCAAGATTTTCCAAATGGAAGGGGCAAAGGGAGCTGTCAGGACTCCGTGCAATCTACCACATCTGCTCACCCGGCCCAGCCCTTTATAGATGGCCCAGTGACAGCAATGAGTGCTACACCCCCATATTTGGTGGCACAGGATGATGGCCCTGTGGCCCAGCAAGGCTGCAGTATGACAGACTAACTACTTAGAATAGACCTTCTTGTGTGTTACCTAATGCAGTCACCTGTTGATTTAAGAACACACACTCACACTGCCTTGTCTCACCCTTTACATCATATCCATTTGTTGCATCTCAGCAGAGGAAAAGACAAAAAAAAGAACCAAAACTACTGACTATCCACAACTAGGTCAAACATTCAAAGCTCCACATCTGCTAAATCTGGATGGATTAAGTTTGTAAACCACTAACACCTCATTTTCTTCTATATTATAATGAATTTTTAATTACATAAGAAAGAAGTGAAATCATTCTCCCCTTAAACATTAGAATGTTTACCCAAAAGGAACTTTTGGCCACCTTCCCCAATTTCAGTCCCTCTCATAGATAGTGTGGGGTTTGGAGTTTAGGCTTCTAGATCATATATATATATATATACACACACACACACACACACACACACACTCAAAATACATATATATGTATAAACATAAATATAAATGTGTACATACATATGCCTATATAGGACAGAACGGAGAATATAACATTGCCTTGTGCTTTGTGAAGATTTTTCTTTTTTTTCATCTCTCTCTCTCTCTCTCTCCCTACACAAATGGTTTCATCCCGTAGTTGTCATTGTGCAACTTGCTCATTTGTTTCTTTTTCAAGCTCTATGCCAGGCTGGTTATTTATTTTAACTGCTGCATCCAGTTTCATCATATAAATACACCACATTTTATTTACCCATTCCCCTGTTGATAGACATTTAGGTTATTCCAATTTTCACCATTGCAAACAACGTGGTAATGAACATAATCGTATCTGACAGTCTGTGTACACGTGTTCCTCGCCCCGAGTCATGGCCAAGACCATTGTCTCCACAGTGAAATGTCAGGAAGTTGGACAATCCAGTGACATGGTACCCAAGTCTTTGTTCTCACATGATCTGGATCTTGTGAAGCAGGGCTCCAGGGGAGTGAGGGGCGTCTGGTGGCCATGATTCCCAGCAAACTGTCCCCTTGGGTAGAGCAGACAAGCTAATGAGGAAACAGAGCCATCTATTACTGCTAGACCCGAACCAGCTCAAATGCGGACTTGGGCCCATTTGCAGATTCAAATGAACTTTTCATTGTTCCCCCTAAAACCAGCAAACCCACCTAAAGGCCATTTGGCATTTAACATTCCCTCCACATCACCCCAGCTGAGGGCCCCAGTGACTCTTAACCCATCAAAGGGGCTTTTGGAGGAGGGGAGGAGGCACTTGGGGAGTTCCTGCTGGAGATGAGGGTGACTTTCAAAACTGAATAGGCAGGAGGGCCAGTCTGCCCAGGCTCTTCCGCACTTGCTGCTTGCACCCTGCGAATACAATTCGGCCCTGTTCCCGGCCCCTCTGCCATTTGAGAGTCATGAAGTCATCGCAGCTGTGACTGCAGCCGCCCTGGAGGCCTGAACAAGCTGGCCGGGGCCCATCCCCCGCAGGCCGGAAATGTGCACTCCTGCAGCTCCAGCACTGCCCGGGCGGAATGCGAAGCCCCAGCCAGCAGCCAGCAGCCTGGTGTTGGGTGGGGGCCAGGGAGAGAAGCCGATTCACACCCAGTGACCAGGACGGGCCTGTCTGGGAACCAGCATCATGCCTCTGGGCCTCCTGGGGCCAGGCCCACAGATTCAAGCCATTTCACACTTGGAATGTGTAACAAGGATGGCCTCCAACCTGCCACTTCGGTGTCAAACACCGCTCCACTCAATAAACCCTCTGGGGGACCTGGGGGCAGAATCAAGGGGCAAAGGACTAGAGCCTCACAAGTGTGGTTTGGGCATGGCGGCCATCTGAGGAGGGAGTCCTGGCCTCCTGCTCAGTCTGCACCAGTGGAAAAAGCTACGCAAGTGCCAAGTCACAGGAGGGCGAGTCATGGCCCAGGGCTTTACAATCTGTTTCATGAGCTCTTCCTCCCAGCGTGCCAGGCAGCAGAATTTCTCCATTAGTGCCCCAACAGATGTGACCATGTGCGCCCCGGGGGCTTCCTGCCCCGGGGGAGCACCAAGGTCTCTGAAGCAAGCAGGTGGCAGCCCCGAGAATTCTGGGAGGGCTCAGGAATTGAAGTAGTGCATTTTGATGCTTAAATGTCCTTCCCTATTATCTCGGCTGGAGGCGTCCTATGCAGTGGTTTGGGGACAGCTTTAAACCCAGTTCCTCATCCTGATGCTATAAGCAGGGTCTGCCTCCGTCCAACGCCCCGCTGCCTTTCCCGGGGACCAGACCGGTTGTGAAGAGCAGCTCAGGGGCCTCTGTCCTGGGGAGAGACTCTCTTCATGGAGACAGGAGAGAGGACCATGGGAAGGCAGGAGTCGGACACAGAAAAGGGAGCAAAAAGTCACCAGGAAGACTGAGGAGCCCAGATGGGGGGCTTCCAGGGGCTGAGGGTTAAGGATTCAGTGTTTCCTGCTGACAGAACTCCTTGGAGATGCTTCCCAGTGCCCCCACCCATCTCTCCTCCTCAGGTATCAGCTTCCTTCCCCTCCCCAGGAGCTCTGCTTACTGCCAACCACAGCTGTTCAGACACGCTGGGCAGCTCTGTCTCTCAATCTCTGCCCTGGGTTCTTTGGAAACTAAGGGTTGTTATCAAGAGGGGCATTGAGAACAAGGAGAGGGGTCCATCCCCATCTCTGTGGGCCTCAGCCCCGCTCTCACCAGCATTCCCTTCCCTCTTCCTGGATCTGGAACTTTGTGGCCCCTCCACCCAACCGCTCTAGCACCTTGACTTCTTAAGGAAAAGCAAAAGAGGAAAGAAAGATTTTTGAGAAGAAGCACACTGAAACCATCCTCTGCCAATTCAACACAGCAGCTGAGTCTGGAGCTGGAAGGAGGAGGGGGGAGGGGGGAGGGGAGAGGCGAGCTGAGGACTGTGCTGTGGAACCCAACATTGGGCCAGTGGGTAGAGTTGGAAAAGGTCCTGGTGACAGGGGGTCACCATCACTTCTTTCCTCTCTCCTTCCCTGGGAGGGCACTGCTCCCCACACCCAAGGGTAGGGACAGGGGACAGGTTGGAGTGCTTGCTTGGGCAACATCAAAAATAAGAAAATGGAAAATTCTGCATTCTGGCTTTGATGGGTATAAGAGAAAGCCCTGGAAAGTGTCCACACACATCCCTTCTGGGGCCTCTGCTCTTTCTTATCTGAAGGATCTTCATAAATAAATGCCTGCCTGAACTGTTTTTTTAAAAAAATAGTGAAAAACATGTATGTCTCAGACAAGGGTTCTTGGTGAAGAATCGAGAAAGCACAATAAACACAGTTTTGAGGTAGAAGCAAAGTAATAAGTATTGAGTACCTCCTAATATCTATCACTGATGTTTGAAAAATTGTCAGTAGCCATTATAAAAACATCACTCAATGATACATGCCACACGTCAGCTTTCTCACTCTATGTTGGCTATAATCTGGGTGTTCACATACTCTATCACCTAACCAGGAAAAATGGGCACCACACTATCATCTCGAATGCCAGTCCCGTGGCTACTTTCTCAGGAACCCGCCAGAGACTGTGCCCACTTGTGGAGGTTTTACTTTACAATAACAGCAGTGAACCCCACACACTCAGGAATGAGAGCCAGAGGTCAAGAATGATCCCACATCTTTATAAATTCGGTTTTGTGGCTCAGACATCGTAAAGCTCACTTCCTCTCGCCCTCCTGACCGACAAATCACCCAGGACAACAGAGAGCCCAAAGGGCAACAAGTGTACTTCACGTAAGAGGAAACCCTGCCTACAAAGACCTTGCTTCCTATAACCTGGGCCTCCCCTCAACAGCAGGAAAGTATGGACGTTCATCTCTGAATTTCATCTTTGAGATCATGACACACAGGTTTCCTTGGATTCCTGAAATTTTACTTTAAAATTTAAGAACAGGGGCGCCTGGGTGGCTCAGCCGTTAAGCGTCTGCCTTCGGCTCAGGTCATGATCCCAGGGTCCTGGGATCGAGCCCCGCATCGGGCTCCCTGCTCAGCAGGAAGCCTGCTTCTCCCTCTCCCACTCCCCCTGCTTGTGTTCCTGCTCTCGCTGTGTCTCTCTCTGTCAAATAAATAAATAAAATCTTAAAAAAAAAAAATTAAAAACAGACTAGACCACATCTTGCGCATCATGACCACCTGCTCACGATGATCCACAGTCCCAGGCATGGTTAGAGACTTACTCTTGCACCAAACAGCTCTATAGTAGGCATGCACCATCTAGCCCTGGAGACAAATCCAGAGCACAAGACACCATGAGTTTCTTGAAGAGAGAGAATCCATTCTAAACTGTTCCCAGCTTTCTTTCTGATGGAAGAATGTTATGTGCACCAGGGTAGCAACTCAAATGCTAATTCTTTTCACATCCCTGAAAGTGTTGATTTCCCTGGCACATATTGTGCTCCTGGATTCTAGGTAAACAAAATGCTTCCTGTGAATTCCCAGGAGCTGTAGTGAATCCAGTCAAGGAAGGAAGCCTGTGTGTGGGCAGGCAGGCAGATAGAGGCAGGGAAGAGACGGAGAGTGCATATCAGCCCCGGAGCCCTGCCCTTGGAGACCTGCCTCCTTCAGGAGGTGGCCTTGGAAATGCCACTTAAGCCAGGTGGGATTCAGAACCTCAAAGTCATGTGCAGTGCCCAGCATTGAGGCACACTTTCCAAGATGCACCACGCAGAATGAATATTTTCTGTCCGTGCCTAAGATACATACACCGCCCCCCCATCTTCTTGGGCCTGAAGAATATTACATTGGGTTTTTCAGAAAATAGCATTTAGAAATGCAAGAATTTTTATTTCGTCTTTTATCTTCAAGACACTGGCCCGAGGACTCCTAAGAAGCTCATTGGAAAGGAAAGAAAGAGGACTGGCCGTAGCTTTGTCTTTGCTTTATCTCATAAATTCGTGTTTTGTATACAATTATATTTGAACTATAGTTTCATTTCAAAAAAAATTGCAAATTGTTTCTTTATTCTATAGAATAAAATTAATGTTTAATGCCTTCTATATGCCAGGTGGGAATATAAATTATGTGGTTCTCTTAAGAGGTCTATGGACTTGGGAGGTAAGAACATGAATAAATTCAGATTATCACAGTCTCAGGAGGATACGGGGAAAACCTTACTTTAAGTTCTCACAATCTAGAGCCTTCCCCACTCACTGAGGGGTGATATCAAGAGCATTGTATTTTGTGGTCTGGGAAGCAACCTTTGGTCTCTGCTACATAATACTGGGTTTCATGAAGTTCCCAGGATGCAGCAGGGGCAGCAGACAGAGTGGGATGCTGTGTTCGGTGTCTTGCTTCACCAGACAAGACCCAGTCGTTTTTGCCTTATTTAGAAATAGACTTGTTTTATTATGACACGGACCGTTTGTTAGCACAGAGAGAGACAGAGAGGCTCACAATGTTTGAGTCCCTTATCTCACATTGTTTATGTTCTTAAAATAATTTAATTAGCTTAATAAACAAAAGCATTTTCAATTCATAAACAAAGAGAACTCAGAAAAATCAAATGTTCCAAACAGCAAAAAGAAAAGTCAAATCATTCCAAGACCTTCTCTCACTCTCTGGTTTGCATATTCCTGCAAGCCTCATCCCTGACAGCCAGTGGGACTTCAAAGATTTGTGTTTAATTCCTCATTTTGGCAGGTCATGGAAGCCTTCTAGAAGGATCAATATTTAAACTGACTCTGAATGCCACGTCTATGTCTCCTTTCTTAAATGACTCCCTAAAAAGTTAAAATGGAAAGAAGAGCCAAATATAAGGTTAATAATTTATAAAGCTGTTTTAAATACATGGATTGATTCAATTTTTAAAGCAGGTGGAATTTAAAACTCTAACACTAAAGGAGGATTTCTGGAAGAGCAAAAGGAATGAAGGGGTTCTAGAACTCTGAGTTTACATTATCAGCACAAGCTGACTATATCATTTTAATCTTTGATTGTATCTTATTAATATTTCTGACTTTTTAATTATTCTAACTTCTTTAACCCATAAATGACTAAGAATGGTCTCAAAATATATTTATTATCTTTACTTTATGGAGCATGCACGTACTTCATGAATGCAATTTATGAGTTATGGGTATAAAAGTAAATCAGTAGAATATAAATTAAGGACAAAAGTGGTATCTACAAGTAGGTATTTTTCATAATTGATATTAGCAATTGGTTTAATTGCTTAATTAATTAAACTTGTTTAATTAATTAAACTTGGTTTAAGCATTAATTACATGCTAGTCACATACTTAAGAACTTCATTTGGATTATCTCTTAATCCTCCATGAACACATGAGGTGGATACAATTGTTCCTTCCATTTTAAACATGAAGAAACTGAGATTAGGAGTTTGCCCAATGAACTAGCTGGAAAATAGTGGAAGCTGCCTTAAAACCCAGCTTCTCTGACTCCAAAGGCTCATGACTAACTCCGTGTTCTCCTGTGAGGTAGTGAAGAGCTATCATGGAGATCTGGTGGGGTTGTATTATTATTATTATTATTATTATTATTATTATTATTATTATTATCATCATCACTATAGCAATGGCTATTAGCAAAGCCAGATGGCTTGCCATTGTTTCTGATGTGTCTCAACTTTTGCCCAATGAACTCCCCCATCCATATCAGTCATAGTTCACTCAGATAAGCAGAATCACCAGCAGGTAATACCACACATCTGCATAGGTATAGGTATAGATCCAGACAGATATCTTTGTTACAGGATTTTTACACTACAAAATTGTGGGACCTTATCAGTCTCCATGTGGCTTTTGTCCACAGGGCAGGCAGTAGAAAAACAAGGATAAGCTGGAACCCATAAGGACAGACAGAAACTCATCAATTCTTGCTGCCTTTGACTTTGCTGGTTGATGTCCTGTAGGACAAGCTGGTGCTCTTCATCACAGAGTTGGCCCAGGAGTCAGAGAAGCCTAGAGCACCTCTTTTGCACAGGCCCTGTGCACCAAAGGTGTCAAGGTGAATGGAACCTGGTTCCCACCTTCAAGAAGTTAATTGTCTGGGAGTATGTGGGGAAAGAGAAACAAAACAGGTAATATCAGTACAGGTATTATAAGAAGTATTAAGATGAGTGAGTGCACCCAGGGTATAATAAGAGCCCACAAAGTGCCTTATTCTACCCAGGCGAGCTTTTTCTGGAGGATGTGGTGTCTAAGTAGTCTTAAAGGTCGAAGTAGGAGTTGGCTAAGTGAAGAAGTATAAGTAGAAATTTTAAGGTGGACTGGGAAGAGAATAACCATTAAGGTTTATGGCAGAGGTGGGATGGAGAGGTTTACAAGCACTAATTGTGGGAGTGGAAAGAAAAGACGTTGGAGAAGTAGGTGTTGCAAACTGTGGAAAGTCTATACATGCTATTCTAGGGAGCTTTCACTTTTTCTTCTAGAAACTGAGGAGCAATGAAAGAGTTAAACACACAAAAATGATATGGTTATTGAGGTAAATAATCTCCACAATAACCACCTCAGCAGCCTCCCTACTTTGCACATGTGTGGTGCTCATCACTTTAAAAGGTGGGGTCTAATTCCCCTCCCCATGAACCTTGGGCTGGCCAAAGCAATGACTTTACTCAAAGAAGGTAACAGAAGCAACATTTTAAGGGTAAGTCTTAAGAAGTCTTACAGCTTCTGCCTAATCTCTGGAAACATTCATTCTTGGGACATGACACCTCCTCTTGGAAGCAAACCCATGCATCAGAAGCCCAAACCAGGAGCACCTGGGTGGTTCAGTCGGTTAAGCATCTGCCTTCAGCTCAGGTCATGATCCCGGGCTCCTGAGATCAAGCCCCATGTCAGGCTCCCTGATCTGTGGGGATTCTGCTTTCTCTCTCCATTTGCCCCTATCCCTGCTTGTGCACTCTCTCTCTCTAAAATAAATAAATAAAATCTTTAAAAAAAGAAGAAGAAGACGAAGAAGAAGTCCAAACCACAAGGAGATGACACATGTAGGTGCTCCACTCAATCACCCTCGCTGAGCTCCCAGCCAAAAACCATCATGTGGGTTGTCATCATGAATGACCCGGCCAGCCAGGTTAGGCCTTTAGAGGAATCCAGTCCCAGCTACCATCTGAATGAGAGACCCCAGATGAGAACTGTCCCTATTAACTCACAGAATTTGAGAGATAATAAATTTTGTTTTCGATTTCTAGGCTTCATGTTTGTTTACATAGCAACAGATAACCAGAACTGTCATTTTTATATTTGGGGGGGAACTATTGGAGTATAGCTTATTGACTTAAAAGAGATAAATGGAAGTAGGGAGACCTGGTAGGAATCCATTGCCATAGTCAAAGGGAAAGATGAGAGCCTGGATCTGAGACTACCAGTTAGGGCAAAGAAGAAAAGCAGTATTCTAGAAACAGGAAGAAAACATAATAGACTTCACAATAAACAATGAACAAAGGAGAGAGGAAGAGTCAAGAGTGCCCTATGTGTCTCTTGTACAGTGGGTGGAAGCTGGCTATCCCGGTTCCAAAAACCTAGGATACTGAAGGGTGATCAGGCGTGGTGGAGAAAGGAATATGATGAGGCGAGATAAATACAGGGTGAATTAGAGGTCGCTATGGTCACCCAGATTGACGTGTTCGGGAGGAAGCTTGGTTAGGAATTGGGAATCCAGTGGCAAAAACACCTCATAGATGTCACTCATTAAAGACCATGAAAGCAAACAAGATAATTCAAGGAGTGGATATGAAGTGAACTGAGAAATTGGCCAAGAATGCACAGCTTGAAAAAACTTACACCTACATTCTCTGTCATGGAATAACTTGCATGAACTTGGGCAAATAGCCTGACATTTCTCAGTGTCCACATTTCCACAATGGATTTTGATGTGGGTTTTTAATTAGAATATATGATACTTAATGTAATAATTCTTTCCAAGTACCTGGCCTAGAACTTGGTAAAGAGCTCAATAAAAATGGCAATTGGTTGTTATTAATATTATCATTATCATAATTCTTGTTGAAGGGACAGGCTGCTGAGATAACCATGATGGAAACCAAGAACTGTTAGAGAGGTGGGAAGAAGAGAGGAGGGTCACAGAAGCACAAAAGTTGAGAGTTTTGAGAAAGAGTGAGCACAGGTGGGCTAGGATGTCCTCAGTGGAACAGGCAATAATATTCAGGTTGCTGCGGACCTTGATGGGGGAGTTTTTAATGATGTGGTAGGTTTAGGAAAGCTGAAAAGTGGGATATGAAAACTCACAGATTGTTCTTTTAAGAAACGTGGCAGGATATAAAGAAACAAAGAAACTCTGCCATTTGCAACAACATGGATGGACCTTGAAGGCTTATGCTAAGTGAAATAAGTCAGACAGAGAAAGACAAATACTGTATAATCTCATTTGTGTGTGGAATCTAAAAAAAAACAAAAAACAAAAAACAAAACAAGCTCATAGAAAAAAGGATCTGATTTGTGGCTACCAGAGGCAGGGGTGGGGAGGGGAGAATTGGAGGAAGTTGGTCATAAGGTACAAACTTCCAGTTACAAGACAAATAAATACTAGGGATGTAATGCACAGCGTGAGGACTATAGTTAACAACACTGTATGAGATACAGGGAAGTTGTTAAGGGAGTAAATCCTCAGAGTTCTCATTACAAAGAAAAAAAGTTTTTTCTTTCCTTTTTCTCTTTTTATTGTATCTATATGAGATGATGGGTGCTAACTAAACCTATAGTGGTGATCATTTTACAACACATGTAAGTCAAACCACTATGCTGTATACCTTAAACTTATGCAGTGATATAAGACAATCATATCTTAATAACACTGTAAAAGAAACAAAAATAATTTCTATTGAATAAACTAATTTTTAAAAAGAAAGAAACTTGGCTGGAAAGAAAAGAAGTGGGAGCAGCCCAAGGAGAATAGCAAGGTGAAGAAAGTTTTCGCTTGATTGCTGTTCTTGTTGCTTCTGTTTTTGCTTCTGTTGTTTACATACTGGGTTTTTTGTTTGTTAAAAAGGAAGAGATGTGAAAAAAAGGGAACAGAACCTAGACAAAGGGAAAAACAGAAAGGGCTTCAAGTGAAGCCCCTTGAATGAGAACATAATTAAGTCCTGCAGGGGGAGACCTAGAGCACTGGCAGGCAAGGAAGGGTCTGGGATTCAGTGGGCTCAGGGATAGGTCCCTTTCCTTCTCTGTAATAGAAATGCAGCCTGGTGGGAGCAAAATTTAGGAGCAGGGTTTTAGAGGAGGCAGAATAATGTGAAATTTGAAGACTTAGTGGGAGAGGACTTTGCATATTATGAGGTGGTTATGCAAGTATTTCCTTCTTATGGGCTTAACCAGCTGCCTCTGAGCATTGATATTTGCCCTCTGGAGTAAATGTGGGGACTGATCCAAGACTTACTACCTAATAGCCATGGTTTATGGGGATAGCATGGTTTACAAAGGCTTGAAAGCCTTCAACTCACCCAGGTGGGAGACAAGTGGAGCTGGAGTTAGGAGACCTCACAGGCCCTGCTGGACAGAGACACCTGGGATCAAAAAGTATCCCTGACTACAATCCAGACTGAGTGACTCAGACTCAGGTTTGAAGGTTTTCAGGGACCAGTGAAGTGGGGCAGGTAAAGAGTAGATTCTTCAAAGGTGAGTAGATCTCCACAACTAGATAGAATAATGTTCTAGATTAGGTTCCAGTCTAGATACAATGAGCACAGTCCACCTTGTTCCTCCCATTGATGACATCTAAAAACCCTGACAAAATTCATAAAGCAACTGACAGAAGACTGAGAAGTTATAGAAAAGAAGATAGACTGGCAAAAGTCTATCCAGCAGTGAGCCCCCGGGTTTTGTTTACTGTTTGCTTTGTTTTGTTAAATTTTTCACTTCATATATATAGCAGCATGAGCTCTGCAGAGGACCACCCAGAAACACCATGGGTACAGACTATTAAAAGCCCAAGAAAACTCTTCTTTCTATAGCCAAAGGACCAAAATTTCCAGCAGGGCAAAAACATATTGACCATATCTGCATATTGCCCTTCAGTAGTCAGATGGCAAAAAGGAAAAAAAAGGTTTGCCCCTTCCCCTCCTCCCCTCCTTACCAAGTGCTACAGGTAGGAGCCATCCCTCCCCTACAACAAGGAGGTGATATCCCTCATCTCCCACCTAGAACACAGTGGGGAAGGTTATATGGAGGACTGAACTAAAGAGAGTGAGTTTCTAAATCTGGATATGAAATCCAGGGCAGAAGTATAAGTGACCTGTACATAAAACAAACAAGGAACAATACAGCAATGTTTTAAAAGGACAGAAAAACTGAAGACTGATCTGAAACATCACCTAGCTTCCAGATTGGCCTCAGGGTTTAGCACAAGGTGGGACATGCCATCACAGCACTGCCGAGGCTTTGAAATTGACATCTGAACCATGGCCCACAAAGTGGACCAGGACAAGCATTCTCAACCTAAACAGGTTGGCTGCCTGCTAAAATAAAAGATGTAAGTAAGAATCAGAGTCACATAGTACAATGTCTAGGACACAATCCAAAATCTCATCACACTGAGAACCATAAAAATCTCAACTGGAAAGAAAAAAGGCAATTGACAGACATTAGCATTGAGATGACACAGATATTGGTATTATCCGATGAAAATGCTAAAGCAGCCATTATATAAATGTTTTAATTTTAAAGTAATTATAAATCCTTGAAACAAATGAAAAGATAGAAAGTCACAGCAAACAAATAGAAAATGTAATGAAGAAACAGTGGAAAGTTCTAAAAATGAAAAATATAGTAACCACTTTTTTTTAAATCACTGGATGGAGTTGCAACAACATGGATGGAGCTAGAGAGTATAATGTTAAGTAAAATAAATTTATGGTTTATGAACATCAAGAATAATTTGGCCACATCTCTAAAAACCACATGCCATTTGGCCCTGTAATTCTACTTTTGGAAATCTATTATATAGAAAACTTGCATACAGGCGACATGGCAATGTTATTCTTTGCTATACTGCATGATCACTAAAGACTAGAAATAATTTAAGGTCCATCTGCAGGCTACTGGTTGAATTAATCTTTATATGCCCATACAATGGGAGGTTATAAAACTGTGAGGGAGGGGCGCCTAGGTGGCTCAGTTGGTTAAGCGACTGCCTTCGGCTCAGGTCATGATCCTGGAGTCCCTGGATCGAGTCCCGCATCGGGCTCCCTGCTCAGCGGGGAGTCTGCTTCTCCCTCTCCCACTCCCCGTTTGTGTTCCCTCTCTCGCTGTGTCTTTCTCTGTCAAATAAATAAATAAAATCTTTAAAAAAAAAAAAACTGTGAGGGAAAAAAAAAGAGGGGGGAATGAAAACTCTCTATAACTTCCTAACAGTAAGTAAATAAAAGGAGAGCAGTAATCTATATTCATATGAGCATATTCAAATAAAGAAACTCTAAAAAGACAGTTAACTGGAAGGAGCTGCGCAGGGGAAAGAGCGGGGGCTGGGAAGATGGAAAACAGTCTTACTAGATGCCTACTAATATGTTCTGGTTATTGAGCCATGTGAATGCACTGCCTATTTGAAAAAAGCTAAAAACAATTAAACACACACACACAAAAGAGAAATAGTCCTAATGTCCAAACCCAGAGCTGTATCACAGAGGCCCCTTTATGTCTGGACTCGGTAAACATATCCAGCATTTCCATGAACGTGGCTTCAGTATTAGCAGGGATACTGTTTCCTCTTGGGCTGTGTTAGTGACATGTCTCCCATCATCCTCATGGGGAAGCAGAGCCCTGGAATCACTGCAGGCACTGGAGAGGATGAAAGCATTTTGCTTCCCAACCCTTTTTCTCCATTGCCTGGGCCATGGGGGCCTCAAAACTTGCCTCCTCCCCACTCCTCACTTTCTGCTCATCACACGGTGTCACTCTGTGGGTTTTGAAAAGATTTTCTTCTTGGCAATACCATAAGACTGATGATAACCATGTACCCAGCTCCCAGCTCTAAAGTTTGGTGTTTATGGTTTCCTTATCATCTTCCAGGCACCAAAAGCAAAACCTCACAACAGCAGGCTCTTGAGCACCTGCCACGTGGAAGGACTTGCTTCCCTGGTTCAGAAGTTTTGTTTTGGTTTTTGTCAGGGCCCCTCTGCCTCCTGAAGGGCAGAGTTTGAGGATGGGGTCTCTCATTAGATTCTCTCTAACCCTTAGCAAAAACTACAAAGGCCATCACTTTCCATAAGGGGATCAAGTTGCTCTTCTGAAATCATAAGAGTCACTTTTTCTTCCTGTTAATTCTGAGCCAGCTTTCCCACGGGGACACATGTGGACCTGGGCACAGCTGCTCCCGGCTGTAACTTGGGCTGACACAGGCAGACAGCTGTTGCAGGAGCACGCCTCTTTCCTTCTTTGTTCCCTTGAACTCTTGGTTTAGCTCAGTTTTTGAATCCAGGTGACATCCCTTCAATGGCAAAGCACAGCCCCCAGAATGAGGCAGCAAAAACTAGCCCATGCGGGGCTGACTCCAGTCATTTAAAGGAAAATCAATCTCAATTCCCCCGTTCCCTCAGTGATCTGAAATAATATTTGAAGTTCTGTTTGGTCTCTTTGGAGACCTGCCAGTGACTTCAAGGCATGTAGTGAAGTTATATATCAAGACAGGATTGCACTCAGGACTTTTGAAAAGTGATTCTCACTTAGGAATAATACACGATATGAATTTAATAATCTGCCATACTACTTTCTTTTTTTTTCTCAGGGAAGTGAGTGGAATACTTACAGTAGCAAAAGAAACCTCTGGCCATGGATGTGATTAATCAATCATTTTTTTTAAGTTTACAAACTATTATCAGTGATGAGTTTTGAAAGGAACAAAATGCGGGAGTTCTTGGATATTCTGCTTGTGATACTGACTACATAAATGTTTTTAAGAAATCTCTCACCCTTACTTGTTCACTTTAAAAATGAAGAAAAAATTCTTCAGAATAGAGAGCCCAGAAATGGATCTTCAACTCTATGGTCAACTAATCTTCGACAAAGCAGGAAAGAATGTCCAATAGAAAAAAGACAGTCTCTTCAACAAATGGTGTTGGGAAAATTGGACAGCCACATGCAGAAGAATGAAACTGGACCATTTCCTTACACCACACACAAAAATAGACTCAAAATGGATGAAAGACCTCAATGTGGGACAGGAATCCATCAAAATCCTTGAGGAGAACACAGGCAGCAACCTCTTTGACCTCAGCCGAAGCAACTTCTTCCTAGAAACATCGCCAAAGGCAAGGGAAGCAAGGGCAAAAATGAACTACTGGGACTTCATCAAGATAAAAAGCTTTTGCACAGCAAAGGAAACAGTCAACAAAACCAAAAGATAACCGACAGAATGGGAGAAGATATTTGCAAATGACATATCAGATAAAGGGCTAGTATCCAAAATCTATAAAGAACTTATCAAACTCAACACCCAAAGAACAAAGAATCCAATCAAGAAATGGGCAGAAGACATGAACAGACGTTTTCGCAAAGAAGACATCCAAATGGCCAACAGACACATGAAAAAGTGCTCAACATCACTCAGCATCAGGGAAATCCAAATCAAAACCTCAGTGAGATACCACCTCACACCAGTCAGAATAGCTAAAATTAACAAGTCAGGAAAGGACAGATGTTGGCAAGGATGCGGAGAAAGGGGAACCCTCCTACACTGTTGGTGGGAATGCAAGCTGGTGCAGCCACTCTGGAAAACAGTATGGAAGTTCCTCAAAAAGTTGAAAATAGAGCTACCCTATGACCCAGCAATTGCACTACTGGGTATTTACCCCAAAGATACAAATGTAGTGATCCAAAGGGGCACATGCACCCCAATGTTTATAGCAGCAATGTCCACAATAGTCAAAGTATGGAAAGAGGATAAAGAAGATGTGGTTATATATATACAATGGAATATTATGCAGCATCAAAAAAAATGAAATCTTGCCATTTGCAATGACATGGATGGAACTAGAGGGTATTATGCTAAGCGAAATAAGTCAATCAGAGAAAGATAAGTATCAAATGATCTCACTGATATGAAGAATTTGAGAAACAAGACAGAGGATCATAGGGGAAGGGAGGGAAAAATGAAACAAGACGAAGGAAGACAAACCATAAAGAGACTCAATCTCAGGAAGCAAACTGAGGGTTGCTGGAGTGAGGGGGTGGTGAGAGGGATGGGGTGCCTGGGTGATGGACATTGGGGAGGGTATATGCTATGATGAGCGCTGTGAATTGTCTAAGACTGATGAATCACAGACCTGTACCCCTGAAACAAATAATACATTATACATTAATAAAAAAATTAAAAAAAAAAAAACAGGACTGGGATGCCTGGGTGGCTCAGTAAAAAAAAAAGAAAAGAAAAAGATAAAAGTTCTTACTAAATTGAAGTTAATGGGTGAAATGCAGTCTTTAAGAAAGAACAAAAACCTACTTGTCTGTTTTCCCCATTCTGACCACAATTATATAACTAATTATCAAGTTCAATGCATTCCCCCTTCCACAACCGATAAGTGACTCTCACACTTTTAAAAATTGATCTTAAATTATACAATCATTATATTGATACATTCTTATGAAACATTTTTAAAATAGAGAACAGCCCACAGTCCTGTTTAACCCACTTGTTTGTAAACTAAGTGTGACATATATGCTTCTAGACCTTTTTTATTTGCATATATAAACATACAAATATTTATATTATATACAACTATAAATAAATATAGAGGTATATGGTTTAATTTTATGATTATCTTTTACAAATATGGAATTATATTGTACCCATAATTCCATAATTTGATTTTTAACTTAATTTCTTCGTGATTTTTCCACATCAATACATGTAAATTTACCTCACTCTTTGGAACTACTATGAAGTATTCCATTGTGTCTGTCTACCATACTTTATTAACTCCTCCCTTATACATTTACACAGTTTTATTTTTCCTTATTACAAATGATGCATCCATGAACATCCTTGTACAAGAGCATTTCTCCAAATCCTAGCTCTACCTAGATATAGAATTGTTTGGTCAAATGGACTGCAGGTTTTTATTTTAAAAGATACTGCTAAATAGTAGTAGTTATAGCTAAATATTACATGCTTGAATCTATATTAACTCAGTCCTCATAACTATGATATAAGTACTATCATTGCCTCTACTTAGAGTTGAGAAAACTGAGGCACAGAGAGGTCAAGTAACTTGTCCAAGGTCACATAGCAAGTAATAGTGGTACTAGAATTCATATCTGGGCATCTCGCTCCAGAATCTATGTTCTTAGCACAACAGTAGGCTGCCTCTGTTGAACATAAAAACTTTATGAGTGTACCCATAAAGTACAGACAGATTATGTACCTAAGCTATATACAAAAATAAAAGTTAAAAGAAATGATATAAACTAGTTAATATTTTATAACATTTATATTAGTCAAAAGTTTTTCTTTTAATAATACCATTATTAATAGTAATACTTTTGTGAGAATAAGTAATGGAATATGCTCCCTTTTATAAAAATTTGACTCTATGCTTTATGATATAGACATTCAAAACTCTGTGCTAAGTTCAGTTTATTGTCTGTCACAGCTGAAAATATTATCCCACAAAGATATACTCAAAAGGAAGAAGTACATGCTTGACTGTAATGACTAAATCCTGATACTCATTTTTAAATCCCATCAACCAATTAATCATAGTCTTTTCTTAAAGTTTGACTAATACATATCCATTTTCTCTGAATGTCAATATGTTCTCCTTATGAAGTAATCATAATGTGTCACTTTTTTTTTTTTTTGGTATTTTTAATAAGTTGGATTCAAAAGTTTGGTAACTTGTTTTCAAGATGGCCACCATCAATTCTTTCCCTCCTTGTAAATGCAAGTCATTTCCTTACTGAGAGGTGGAGTCTTTTCTTACACTCCCTTGAATCTTGGCTAATATGGACTGCTTTAGTCAACTGGATATTGTTAAAGTGAAGCTGCTTGACTTCTGAGACTTGGTCAGAAGAAGCCTTTGGACTTTCATCTGTTTCTCTTTCTTAGAACACTTGCTCTGGGGAAAGGCAGTCACCGTATAAGACAGAGTACCCAGAGATTGACAGGTTGTGAGGAAACTCAGGCAATTCATGTGGGTAGGGAAGGAAAGAGAAGATTGGCCAGCCCCCAACACTTCCAGCCAACCTTGTCCAGACACCAGACATGTGAATGAAAAAATCCTCAGGTGACTTCAGCCCCAGTGGCCTTAAGACTGCAGCTGCGTGAGAGAGCCCCAAGTGAGAAACAACCAGTTAAGCCTGTCTATACCCAGAACTGTAAGAGATAATATTAAATTATTTTAAGCCACCTAGCCCTGGAGTGGTTTGTTATACAGCAATATTATCTGCATAACAAACAGTAGAATGGGATTCTACTGAACTGCCACATTTGGAAGACTTTTCAATGGGTTAGAGGATTTTATTTTCATGTTTGCATTCAAGTGTGCAGATATAGCAGTTTCTTATGGGTACACTCATAAAGTTTTTAAAAAGTCGTGATAATAAGAAATATTTTCAAACATTCATTTGCAAAATGTTCCTTCTGCGACAGTTTCTATTTTAAAAGCATTTTTTAATGACTTATTGTTTAAAATGTCACTTTTCCTAATAGGAGCAGATTACAGTTTTTCCCCCAAAATATCTAAGTGGCACACTACTAATCATGGCTGTCATCATAGAAAAAGTCCAATTTTTAAACTTTTTATTGTGAAATGGTTGTGAGAACAGTACAAAGAACTCTGTATATGCTTCACATAGATTTCCCAACTATTATCATTTTACATGTTTGTTTTATCAGTCTCTGTAAATATCTATACCTTTTATTTTTCTTAGCTGTCTGATCCAGTTGCATATACGATGCTTCTTTACATCTAACTACTTCAGTGCATACCCCCTATGAACTGCGATATTATTTTACAAAATCAGAGGGCAATGATCAAACCAGGAGCTCAACACTGATAGAGCACTATTATCTAATCTACAAGCTTTATTCAAATATCACCAATTATTCTAATGTCATTTTGAGCGAAAAGAAAAATCTCACCCAGGGTCCAATCCAGAATCACATGCGGTAAGCGTTTATTTGACATGCCTCTTCTGTCTCTTAATCTGTGGCAATTTCTTAGTCTTCATTTCTCCCCAATGTCCTTGATATTTTTTTTTTAAGATTTTATTTATTTGAGAGAGAGCACATGAGGGGGGGGGGAGGGTTAGAGGGAGAAGCAGACTCCCCGCCGAGCAGGGAGCCCGATGCGGGACTCGATCCCGGGACTCCAGGATCATGACCCGAGCCGAAGGCAGATGCTTAACCGACTGAGCCACCCAGGCGCCCTGTCCTTGATATTTTTGAAAAAGTCAAGCAATTTGGATTTGTTTCCTCATGATTAGAATCAGGTTATGCATTGCGTTTCATTTTTCTTTGCACAGAAGTGATTCTCTATCCTTTTCAATGCATCTTATCAAGAAGTACCCAATGTTATTTGTTCTCTATATTTATGGTCTGTTTCTGTTTTTTGTTTGTTTGTTCATTTGTTTTTTGGTTTTTTTTTTATTCGATTCCACGTATAAGTGAAATCATATGGCATTTGTCTTTCTCTGTCTGACTGATATTACTTAGCATAATACCCTCTAGGTCCATCCATGCTGCTGCATGAAAAGCCTGTTTAAAAGGGGGGAAAGATCTGCAAGAGATTCAAGAAAGGAGTGATTATGTGGGAAATGACATCCAAAATAAGAGATTTGAATGAGCAGATGAAAGAGACATGAGGGGTGGGGGAGGGAATGGCAGCTTAGAAATGGCTTCAGGTAAGTTTTCAATAAGGACACTGGGGGATTGGTTGGTTTTGGATAAGCTATTTTTGTTAATAACAAAACAGCAGTAAGCCCCTTCTTGAAAATTAAATGTGTATTATGAAACTGTCTTAATGCCTTCCCTACATCATCTCGCTTAATTCATGTAATAACCTTGAGAGGTTGACATTTTAATCCCCGTTTTACAGATGCAGAAAATGAGGCTCAGAGAGGAAAGAGATTTGCCAAAGTAGAACTAGGTGAGACTACCTCCAAAGCCCTCACTAGTAAACACTCTGCTTTTAGGCTGGGGACATGCCCATATTATATTGATAGTCAATGAGCAATAGAATGAACTGCAACCAATTGAGTTTTTAAAAAGTTAAAAACGATCTTCTCTCTTATAAAAATGCACAATAATGACCAAAGGTTCTGAGATTTATTACTTGATTCTGGTATCAAACTAAAAGAAACTCGTTCTCCCAGCTTGCAAAATGCCTAAAAAGGCCAAACACCAAAGGTTTCAACTCCATTTAAACAAGCAAGTAAATCTTGTGGCAATATTATCCATGTGCCTGGGCCTTAAATAAGTATGAGTTCATTATTTAAGAATAAATAATGAGTTACAAATTATTTTTACAAGTATAAATTGTTCACAGCCATCTTCTTTTGTCAGCGGTCTAAAAATCTTGAGCCAAAAGCTTTATGTTACTAAAGATTAAATTCCTTCCCTAGTAGGCCAAGGATCAAAATATATTGTGCTTTATTTGGATAGTCTGGGAGTATTGAATTTGTCCTTTTCTTATCATTAACATTCATCTCTCTGGATCATCCACTTCTCTTTGAACTTGGGAAACAGGAATTTGATAGCATACAGTATTTAAATCAATTAAAACAAGAATCCAGACAGAACCAAGTAATTCTGGGAGTTAACTGTAATAACTCTTTCATCTCAATAAAGTTCAGTTCAGTTGTTTATTTGGACAATGACCAGCATCAACATTAACTTTCCAGGGTGCATAAATGTGTTTTCCTACATTTACTAATACTGTGTTCTACTTTCCAAAGACCAGAAATAAACCAAAGGGATACAAGCATTGCTTGCAGAAGAAAAAAAATAGCTTTATTTTAGGAATTAGAAATTTGAACTCACTTTATAAAATGCTCTCTAAATTTTCTCTTTGACTCAGCACAAGTTGCACATAGAACGTGTCCAACAAACTTGTTTGACTTATGCTATGGTCATGGCTGTGAGTGATTGCAGTTAAAACAATTAAATAAACAATTCTCCAGAGAGAGAATGATGTTGCCAGTTGTCAGTAATAAAGCCAAAAAGGAGTTTGTGAAGGTTTATTTGATCTGACTGTGACTTGGTCTCGTTTTGTGTGATCTGAAAAGTGCAAAAAAGCAAACAACAATAATAATAATCACTCATATTTCAACTCAGAATTATTAATCACTATTAATGTTTAGCATAGTTGCTGCTAATTTTTTTCCTATTTAGATAGATCATTTTAAAGATTGTACAAGTTATATGGTTATAAGATTTTCTTTTAAAGAAATAATCAGATCCTTTCTAATCAAGCTGAGGGCCTTTGGATATCCACCCCTGTCCCAGTCCCTCCCTACTCACACACTTGATTTGTTTCTCTCCCTTTCTTTAATGCAGGATTTCTTGGTCTTCTGCTTTTGTTCCTTCTTTCCTTTCCTCCTTTCCTTCCTCCGCTGCCTATAGTCTTCCAAGTCCATCCATCACCTGGTGTTGTTACACTATAATGAGCTAGTGCGGCTCTGTAATAAAGTAAGGGCCTCGTATGGATCAGGAGAAACATCTCACTATGTATGGATAGAGACATAATAAAATGTATCCTTACAGTCCATGGGAAGCAAATTCGCCCTGGCTTGGAGCTTCACAGATTTGATATATTGGATTGAATCCCCTTTACTATAACTTCCCTTTTATTTTAGATGTGTTCGAAGAGTACTTATTCCAATGATCTAAATAAGAACAAGGCACATACACTCAAAAGGCCAGCATGGCATGGAAAAAAAAGAATCAAAGAGAGACTTTATTCCTTAGACCAAAAGGAAATCCATTTCCTATCCTGGATCTGTGACTTTGATGGGCTCCAAGCCAGTGGTCCATTTCCTATTTTAAGAGTCTTTGATATCACCAGAGTTCTTATTATGAGGGAAATAAAATAATATATGCAGATGTACTTTATGAAATAGAAAGCCCTATATAAATGTGTGTGGTTATTTTTATGAATCTATGCCATCAGCCCTTACTCACCAAGAGCACAAGTTTCTATCTTCCTGTTTCTACTGTATGATTAAAAAAAATAAAACACCTTGCAAGAAATGTTTTCAAGCTGAAGAGAAGTGGCAGCTACCAAGACTAAAAATGCTATGAATTGTCTTCTGAAACAAGCAGCAATGAGAACATCTTCAAAGAACCACCACTTCACATAAAGCCCTTCTCACTAAACACTGCCTGGCAAATCCAGATAATTTATTGTTGACTCTTGTTAAAATAGTTATGAATCTTATTTTTTTTAAAGACTCACAGCAAATCCTTATGCAGAGGGATAAAAATGGTGAGATTAGTAATAGAATTATGAATTAGGATAATAACATCTTACTTGCTCCTGTGTCGGAGGGCGCAGTCCTTGGCGAGGAAGCCAGATCTGATCAGTGGTTACTGAATAAATTATATTTTATTTTGTAATAAACTGACCTAACATAGGTCCAGCTATCTATGTATTAGTAAGTGATGGTTTTAATACTTAATCATTTAAAAATATTATAAACTCATCTTTGCATCTCCTTCCAGCCCAATGACTGGCACATAAGTATTTATCAACTATATTTTAATTAAATTAATGTAAGGCACATCAAGGCATTACAATCTGGTTGCCATTCCTAATTAATTTTATCTTTTGCCTCCACAAAATTCTATTCTTTTATGCCTGTGATGATGGACAATATGGAAATAGCCAGGATTAGAACATAAACTCCACAGGACTATTGTTATTTATGGGCAAATTTCAGCAATTCCAATTGTCTCCTGGTTGGCTTGTACTTAAAAGGAAAATCTAACTCAGTGTGTAGGAAGAATTTCAGGCAAGAGTAATTAGGAAGTTAAAACTCACCTATAAAACAAATGATTTATTCATGTCTAGGAAGAATTTATACTCCTTAAATTCTTTTTCAGATAAAAAAATAATTACATGAGAAGAGCCCTTGGGAAATAGAGCCTTGCCTTGATGAGTTGATATTCTATCTTATCTGCATCATTGCTTGAAGAAGAAAATAAAAGTTGAACTTCAAGGGAATGCTTTGAAAAAGTAACCTAGTGACATGTACCATTTGATATCAAAGTTATAACATGGAGTAGGATGTATGGAGAGCCTGTGAGTATCTGTGCACCCACACATCACTCCAAGTGATTACTTATTAAGGACACCTGTCCATACTCCTGAGGTATAATTACCTGTCTTTTTTTTTTAAGATTTATTTATTTATTTGCAGGGGGAGGGGCAGAGAGAGAGGGAAAGAGAAACTTAAGCAGACTCTGTTCTGAGCGTGGAGCCCATCACTGGGCTGTCTCACTACCCTGAGATCACAACTTGAGTGGAAACCTAGTGTTGGAAGCTTAACCTACTGCACCACCCAGGTGCCCCTAGTTGCCTTTTTTTTATTGCCCAACTCAAAGTAGACACACTGAAGAAGAACATGGTAGAAAAGATGGGCATGATACATTTGCAACGACGTGGATGGAACTGGAGGGTGTTATGCTGAGCGAATTAAGTCAATCAGAGAAAGACATGTATCATATGACCTCACTGATATGAGGAATTCTTAATCTCAGGAAACAAACTGAGGGTTGCTGGAGTGGTGGGAGGTGGGAGGGATGGGGTGGCTGGGTGATAGACATTGGGGAGTGTATGCTCTATGGTGAGCACTGTGAAGTGTGCAAGACTGTTGAATCACAGATCTGTACCTCTGAAACAAATAATACATTATATGTTAAAAAGAAAAAAAAAAGAAGAAGATAGCAGGAGGGGAAGAATGTAGGGGGGGAAATCGGAGGGGGAGATGAACCATGAGAGACGATGGACTCTGAAAAACAAACTGAGGGTTCTAGAGGGGAGGTTGGTGGGAGGATGGGTTAGCCTGTTGATGGGTATTAAAGAGGGCACGTTCTGCATGAAGCACTGGGTGTTATATGCAAACAATGAATCATGGAACACTACATCAAAAACTAATGATGTAATGTATGGTGATTAACATAACAATTTAAAAAAATGGGCATGATGGAACTTTAGAAGCATTTATCTACTCAGTAGCTGGGGGTATGTGGGTACATTGAAAATAGATGCAAAGTACTTTTCATCCTCCAGCAAATAAAGTGTCTTGTGAATTATCTCCCATTGAGATAATTCATGAGACTATTATCCCAGGGAAGCAGGGATAGATATTCCTTCAATAAAGAGATCATAATACTTCTTGCATTCACAAAGTTGATTATTCTGGATTCATAGGAAGACAATATTGTTCAAAGCCAGGCTTTTTTGAGAATAATTTTTTCCTCTGAATTCCTCCTTATATATTTTTATGTCTTTCCTTTAATAAATATCTCCATTATATAGTGGTGCTGGTCTACTCAGAAAACAGTGTCTTTATGTGGACATAGGGTTGAAAAAAAGAGGAGGATGAAGAAGGGAAGTTCTGACCCAAGAGAAAAGAAAGGGCCTCTTCACTAGAGAAGATGGACAGGACAGGGTGGAGGAGATAGAGAAATGGAAACTTGACTGAGAAGTCGGCCAGAGTCCCAGACAGTCCTAGGCTCAGGCAAAGGGAGAGTGTAAAACAACAAAAACTCTGATGGAAATCTTGGATAGATGAAGGGGAATCTGAGAACATCCAGACTGGCTTTCCACTTTCTTATGTGCAAGCACAGTAGAATAGCAAGGGCAATATGGGATTTTTAAACAGATGAGCCTAAAATGTCATTTCCTAGTCTCCCTGCACTACATGAAGGCTCCAGCAGTTTCTGCAAGTGCTGTAGCTGGTGCACAAAAGATAACTGAAGGAAAAGGCTAGCTAGCTTGCCAGGGAGAACTACCACAGTGGGGCAAAGAAACCACTGGGGTTCTAACATGGTGTGCCCACACCTAGGACTCCAGGGTAGACTTGGCAAGACCTTGCCAAATCTACAGAACAAGAAAGAAAGTTAGGCCCAACTTGGGGATATTGACAAATTCCCAAGAACAATCAACATGGCATCTTATCCATGAGGAAAGAAGGGACCATAACTTATCCTACCTACACATGCTGCAGCTGCCAGTGCCAGTACCCAGTAGAACCAGAAGTCACCATTTCCTTATTATCTGGCCCTAGTGTATTAAGAACCTGTGAAGACCAAGCATAGTATTCAGACTTCTGTCCTCCCAGCTCTTACTGCCAGGAGGTAGTGGGAACACCCTGCTCCCCACCCCCACACACATAGCCTCCAGTTTGGGAGATTAAAGAGGGGAGGGAAGAGAGGAGCCATCCTGATAGAGACTTAACCTTGAACTGAACTTGAATTTAAACCAAAAGAGATTGGGTTACCTTCAATTTGGCAAGTTTACATCAGCTGGAGGACTCCAGAGAAAGATGAGTTCAGTAATAGAAAATAAAGTTACAGTTTTTGCACATAGGAGACTCAAAGCAAAAATTTCAATGTGGTTGCCTTACTTTTAGAGATCAGCTTTCTCCTTTGCTCTTAGAAAGATTCTGGCCATTTTCTTTGCCAAAGCAACTGGAACTTTATGTCACAAATTCTCCCTCAGGCTTTCTAGGGATATCTCAACCTAACTAGCTTTTGTTTTTCCACCTTGTTGCTTTAACCTTTGGTGCTGGGACTCTTGCTAACCCTTCAGGCCTGATCAAACCTGAGCTCTAGCTCATCTGGTACTTCAAGTTATAATCCAAACTTTATCCCATTCCTAAGAAGTTCTGTTCTCCAGGTGAAATAAACAGTGTCTAATTAGATTTTATGTTCATTGAGGGCAAAAACTATGTCATATTCATCCATATTCTAGGTTTCTATTAAAAGTGTTTGCATGTAAGTATGTGTTCACATGTTTTTACCAATACAGAAAAAGATTTCTTGTAGGTCGGACACACACACACACTCACACACACACACATACACACACACCCCACTTTCCCTTCTATTCACACTGGGTATTAAAAGTGGACCTACTTCAAATTGTATTTAGACAGTTAACATAGGCATTACAACTAAACCAAGATCTTTTAAGGGCCTAAGAATAAGCTAGTTTGATTACCATTATTACTGATAATACGTGGGTTGTGCTGGGACTTAGGCACAGCTGCATATAGTTCTTGTTTTTCTGGTGCAATCACTGCATATACAGTTACATGACACCAACAATAAGTTTGTGAGTAATTACTGACAAAGCTTTCTTTTGTTGTCTTTCAATAGAGCAAAATCCTGAGGCTAATCCTACCATTATGTACATATGATATCACTTCCTGAAAATATATGAACATGAGGGGGGTTTGTTGTTGTTTTTTTAGTACAACAAAGTGAGAAATGCTATGGAAGAAATGGCCTCCAGAAATGTGGGTGATTTATGTCTCAGGAATGTGTGTGAAGAACTAGGGGATAGGTTTCCTCAGATTGCTGCTAAACCCAGCAGGCTCCAGCTAGCCTCTTTTTAACAACTAGATCCCAAAACCTTCTACCTGCATGCATCTTAAGTTTCCTGAGATTTCACCAGCTCTGGGTACAAATGAAGTCACATTAACAAAAATAGTCCATATTTCACCCAACCAGTTCTCTCCTTCGTACTCTAAATTTATTCTCTATAAAAAGTTCCCCTAAATATTTCTGACATAATCAAGGGTGGCTCGGATGAGCTTACTAACAAGTCTGGTCAGATGTTTCTTGACATCCCCCAGGCGCTGCTGTCCCTTGCAGCAAAAATCCACTGCCCCTCAGAACACAGTCAGCTTCCTTGTGAGTAGAGCAAGCATGTGGACAAACTCCACTCCACCTCTGACCACCTTCGCTGTGTCTTATAACCCAATTGCTCCCACTTTGGAAGATGTACTCAGAGCCAGACGACTTCCTGTCTCACTGTGTCTTAGGGAGACACAAAGCAATGTCATAAACAGATTTTAATCAAAATCACTTTTTTAGTTTGGTACTAATATGAGCTTTTTCTTAGGATCCAAGGGATACAGGAGTCCAAGGGAATGGGCCTGGGGCAGAAATAAGTGACAGACAACATTGGACCAGAATAGCCCTTAGCCTTTACTGAGGCTTCACCATCATCAAGACAGACTTCCAACTGGCTTATCACATCAGTTCACCTGGAAGCTCTGACAAATAAAATATTCAGCTCAGCTCAAGCTGAGTCCCTGCTACACACTATTTAGGGAGACTTACCGGTTCCTTCCAAAGATAATCTACAGATATAAAATAAAATCCAAACTGCAAATTTAAGCAATAAACATCAAAATTATGTTGGTCCAAACCACAATGAGATACCATATTGCATCTGTTAGGATGGCTAATATAAAAGAAAAATGAAAGAAGAAAAGGAAATAACAAGTGTTGGAGAAGATGTCGAGACATTGGAACACTTGTGCACTGTTGGTGGGAATGTAAAATGGTGCAGCCATTAGAAAACAGTGGTTCCTCCAAAAAGTAGCAATTCCAGTTCTGCATATGTACCCAAAAGAGTTGAAAGCAGATATTTATACACTCATTTTCATAATACCATTACTCACGGGAATCAAAAGATAGAAGCAACCCATCTTACATCATCATGGTACAAATTTCAAAACGAGGACACCAACATTACTATTAACTGAATTCTAAACTTTTCCTGGCTATTCTTGATTGGTGTCAGGCATTTTTAATGATTGTAATAATTGTAAAGACAATTTGAAGCATTGATGCCATTATCTTCCTACAGTGAGAATTTACTTTTTCTTCTTTTGACATGTTGCTGAGTGAAGGGAAGATCATCTTATTCCACACAGGAATTGAAATAATCTGAACATGGATTTCAATCATCCTGAGGGCCAATCCATGTCTGGTTTACCTTTATCCTTTCTACTGTATCCATTTGAAATCCCAACCAAAGCCCTGGGAGGGAAGCAACCCAAGTGGATAAACGAAATGGGATATATACATACAGTAGAATATTATTCGGCCTTAAAAAAGGAGGGAAATGCTGACAACATGGAGGAAACTCGAGGACATTATGCTAAGTGAAATAAGTCAGCCACAAAAAGATAAATACTGTAGGATTTCACTTCATAGGAAATCCTTAGAGTAGTCATTTTCATAAAGACAGAAAATAGAATGGTGGTTGCTAGGGGCTGGGGGAAGAGGGGAATGAGGAGTTGTTGGTTCATTGGTACAGAGTTTCAGTTTTGCAAGATAAACAGAGTTCTGGGGACACCTGGGTGGCTCAGTCAGTTAAGCATCTACCTTTGGCTCAGATCATGATCCTGGGGTCCTGAGATCTAGCCCCATGTTGCCTTGGGCTCCCTGCTCAGTGGGGAGCCTGCTTCTCCCTCTCTCTCTGCCCCTCCGCCCGCTTGTGCACTCTCTCTCTCTCAAATAAATAAATAAAATCTTTTTAAAAAATAAAAAATAAAAAGGATTCTGTGGATGGATGGTGTGATGGCTGCACAACAGTGTGAATGTACTTCATGCCACTGAACTACACACTTAAAAATGGTTAAGATGGGGGGGGATGGGGTAACTGGGTGATAGACATTAAAGAAGACACATGATGTAATGAGCACTGGGTATTATATAAGACTGATGAATCATTGATCTCTACCTCTGAAACCAATAATACATTATATGTTAATTAATTGAATTTAAATTGAAAAAAAGGAAAAATATTTTTAAGTGGTAAATGTTGTGGCATGTGTATTTTACCACAAATTTTAAAATTAAAAAAACTTTTTTGAAAGTTTAACTTCTAGTAAATGGCTAGTCTATTTGGGGGCCAAATCAGCCTCTAAGAACAACTAGACAAGTTGGATTCAGGAAAAAAAAAGTATATATAGATATAGATGAATATATAAATAAAAAAAAATATATATATATATATATATATTCCACTTGAAGTCATCAGAGAGTAGACAGGACAGGAAAATTTGCAGGTTCAAGATCTGAAAGACACCAAGGGATGTAAGATGTGCATATATGGGAACACTTTTCCCCTCAAGCTCATTACTAATTCTGAAAGTGAAAGTAGGGGCTGCAAGACTAAGAAGCTGGACAGAGCTTTTGGTAGTCTCACATATATGGGGGAAAAAATGGAGTTCACGAACCAACAAGGAGTAGCCGTGATAAACCTCCCAGGGCTTTGGTTGGGACTCCAAATGGATACAGTAGAAAGGATAAAGGTAAACCAGACATGGATTGGCCCTCAGGATGATTGAAATCCATGTTCAGATTATTTCAATTCCTGTGTGGAATAAGATGATCTTCCCTTCACTCAGCGACATGTCAAAAGAAGAAAAAGTAAATTCTCACTGTAGAAAGATAATGGCATCAATGCTTCAAATTGTCTTTACAATTATTACAATCATTAAAAATGCCTGACACCAATCAAGAATAGCCAGGAAAAGTTTAGAATTCAGTTAATAGTAATGTTGGTGTCCTCGTTTTGAAATTTGTACCATCATGATGTAAGATGAAAACATGAAGAGAAACTAAAACTGGATGAGGGATATATGGGAACTCTGAATTTGGCAACTTTTCTGTACATCTAAATGTATTCCAAAGTAAAAATATATATATATTTAAAAAAATAACCAGGCATATAAGAATACAAGAGTTTATTTGAAATCAGTTGACTGAAAAGAAAGAGAAAAAAGTAACCCGAAACTAGAGTTATCAGCTACAGACTTGAAAAACATGATTCTGGGTATGTTTGAGGAATTAAATGAGATGATTTTTTTTGTAAAATGGAAAATATTTTAAACATGACAATTCTAGAGCTGAAAAATATAGTAATTTATTGATATTAAAAGCTTGTCAAATGGGTTTATTGTCATATTAGACACTTGATTATAAATTAGATCAGATACATATATATAATGAAGCACAAAGAGACCAGAAAATAGAAAATCTAGAGAAAAGGGCAAGACAAGAGGCATGGTAGAAAATCTTAATCTATGCTTTGTTGAAGTCCCAGAAGGAAAAGGAGGATTGAATAAAAGTATTATTTGAAATGATGGTGATTGAGAATTTTTTTAAACCTGAATAAAGATATCAAATTGTGGATTCAAGATGCACAATGAATGCCAAGCTAAAAATATAAAAAGAAAATCATAAAATCTATGAAAATTTCTCTACTTATTAGTCCACTGGGAAAGGGAAATTAAAACCATAATAAGATACCACTCACTGAGGAGCCTAGTATTTTTTAAGCTGACAATATAACTGTTGGCAAAACTGAGGTTCGTGGCCACAGTCATATATAGCCTTTGGGACTGTACATTGGGAAAAATCACTTTGGAGGAGTACTTGATAGTATCTGTTAATGCTGA
Source organism: Mirounga leonina (assembly GCF_011800145.1). Lineage (NCBI taxonomy): Eukaryota > Metazoa > Chordata > Mammalia > Carnivora > Phocidae > Mirounga > Mirounga leonina. The sequence goes on from NW_023270466.1 coordinate 4,677,202, forward strand.
CCATTAAGAACACCTGTGGCATCCGGTTCCTCCCATAGGTAATTACCCAACAGAAATTCAGATTATTCACAGCAGTGTTACTCACCTATGAACATAGATACATTGTGGTAAATAGCAATTGATGAATTACATAAAGAAACTTGAGGGAAAGGAACGTTTAGACACAAAAGAATACATACTATATTTGGTTTGGAACTGAGAGTACTAGTTACCTTTGGAGAGGGTGGAGGGGATAGTTATTTGGTAGGGCTCCTAGTAATGTTCTTCTTCTTGATCAGTACTGATTATGTAGGTGTGTTCACTTTGCAAAAAACTTACCAAGCTGCGCACTTAAGATTTGTGTATTTTACCATGTGTATGTTATGCTTCAATAACAAAATTATTTTTTTTCCATTTTTTTTCATTTAATCTCTGAAATCTGTTCATTTTTTTTCTTCATTTATAAAAAGAGGAAAGGGCTCAATTTATCACTTGCTCTATAGCTCTCTGAGTTTGGTCAAGATCCCAAGCAGCTTTGTGTGACAAGTGTAAAGGGTGTCGAGTCCAGCTCTTTCTGGAGCGAATGGCCCTTGTTCCCACGACCCTTCAGAGCTTGGACTACAGTGGTTTCAGGTACTTGAAGTAAGACTCGTGGACCTCTGATTTGTTCAGTGGGGATTTCTTGGCCCACTCAAACAAATTCTCATAACACGTTCCCATCATAACGGCCAAGCACAGAGCCAAGTGTCACATCCTGAAAATCAAACGCATCCACCAAAGCAACAACATCTGGGCAAATTGCAATCAGCAACTCCTTTATGCGCTGATTTACTTGGGTAATCTGAGATTCTGTCATGATGCTTCCCTGAAGAAAATCCCCTGCCTTCTGACTGATTCCATACAGACAATACAAGAGACATAAATTCCTTAAGACAGTATGGACAGATTTACCTTGAATTTTGAGGTTTTTCTGAAAAGAGCTTAACTGCCACATAGCGACAATGTGCCTTGCTTGCTCGAACAAGGTCAACGGAAGCTAGGTTCCATGCTACCTCTTTGCTTTTTCTGTGAATCACTTCATTTTGAAGGTGTTTTGCAACAAGTTCTACCAATCTGGCTGCACAAAGTCTGTATGCTTGCGTTAGGCTGTCAGGGCTGTCGACGTCCACCACAGTTGGCCACACGGCCACCTGCGGCAGCTGGATGCGCTGAGTGGGCAGGTCAGTCAAGTAGGACCCCATGCCGCACACCAACTTCCCTGAGTGCACTTGGTCGTAACTTTTCATCAGGAACCTAGCCGTCTGCAGCATCATGACGGTGGTCTCTCCCTCAAAGGTGCAGGTGGGGGTAAAAGTGACATAGACATTTGGAAGGCCACTGCTCTGGGAGTAGCCATGTCCGCCAAGCGCCATCCGACAGGGTTCGATAGCAGCATTAGCTGTCCAGGAGGTGAAAGTGAGGGCGTGGAGCTCAGGCAGTTCACTCAGATCCGCTTGGCCAATGTCCTCATTAATTCGATGGTAGGTCTCCTTCATGTACGCATCTACAAACTGGAAGGCATAGGCAGTGGCCAGGAGTGGGAAGAGTTTATACTGCTGGGTCTGAAAATCCAAAATCTGTGGTTCTGGTGCACCTGGCTTGATTTCAGACTGGTGCCTCACAGTGCTGTATCGGATGGCAATGGTGCAAGCCTTGGACAGAGACCGAGTGGCCTCTCCTACAAGGAAGGAGCTGACAAACACCATGGTCCCGTAGGTCAGCTTGTTACTCACAGGTTTCGGGTATGTGCCATCAGGCTTCACCTGGGCATACTTCATCAGCATGTTTTCTCTGGGAATACGATAATTGTCCATCTTCGGGTAGCCATTATCCATCTCATCATAGCCAAATTTGGGGCCGATATCTCCCACGGTAATACCTGGCAAAGGCTTATGGGTCCCAATTTCACGAATGGGTACGATGAAGGCATATAATCCGTAGCATTTCCCCTTAGTGATGAGTTGGGCAAGAACTATTGCATGATTTGAAGTCTTCCCAAGTCCACCAGGCCACCACTTGATGGAGGTCACATTAGCGCTGTTGAGAATGAACTCCTGAGTTTCGGGATCGTTAAGTGGCTGTGGTTTCCAAGCCTCAGAGATGAGTTCTTTTTAAACCACATGATTTCCTCTGGGTCTGCGATACCAAATTCCCTCATCTTCTTCACCATGTTGGCACTCTTCCTAACAGCCATCTCGTAACGCTGGCTGCGAGTGAGGAAATTCAAGTCCTCGTGCTGGAATTCTGGGTCATTCAGGATCAGGTTCTCAATCTGTCCGTGGTGCAGGGCTGCAGTCCAGGAAGTGAGTGAGCAGCTCTGGGTTGAAGCTAGCGGCTTCCCGCTCCCTGCGAAGATCTTGGTTCATGGTGGCGACACGCATCGTGGGTGGCGGCAGAGGTGGAAGTGGTGGCGGCGGCGGTGACGGGTGTCCCAACAAAATTATTTTTTAAAGTCTTTTTTTGATACGGACTCTGAAAAACAAACTGAAGGTTCTAGAGGGGAGAGGGGTGGGAGGATGGGTTAGCCTGGTGATGGGTAATAAAGAGGGCACGTTCTGCATGTAGCACTGGGTGTTATATGCAAACAATGAATCATGGAACACTACATCAAAAACTAATGATGTAATGTATGGTGATTAACATAACATAATAAAAAAAAGTCTTTTTTTGATTGACAACAGTGTAACACATAGACCCATGTCTATACACAAGCACAAAGGCAAAGCAGAGAGCTAAAGCAGATTTTCATGTCAAAAGTGGAAGCCCATGCTCAACCGACAAAGCCACTCCCAATAGAGGCACAGTATTTGTGACTCTGGAAGCTTCTGGTAAGTAACAGTGGCTAAGCACCTCCTCTGCCCCAGACACTATGTTGAAAGCTTTTACATATTTTGGTAGAGAATTATAGGTTCTAAAAATCAGAAGAATTTACTAATGACTAGTCCAGTCATTAGTGACACACAAATATCTTACACATTTTTTAATTTTTTTAAATTTAAGTAATATGTTTATGGCTTAAAAGCTCAAATATAACTGCCTTCCCCCTCCCAAAAGAAAGGAATCTAGCATTCCTTGCCTCAGGCTTTCTGTCCTCAATTTCAGCTTTCCAGGGGCAACCACTTCCAAATATTCTTAATATTTCTTGTGGTATTTAGATCCATATTTCAAAATAACCAGCCAATATACTGCTAATTTCTTGATTCCAACCACCTTTAAGTAGTCTTTGTTTTCATATTATGAAAATTGAGAATTTAGCCTACCTACCTCCCCACATAAATGTCCCACCCTTTCACCCAATAGAGTTGTTAATTTTTTTTAATAAATGAACTTCCATTGCTTACATTATTATGGTAACATGAATATTATTCACACTGAGCCATGTAATGTATTGAAAATACATTCTCTTCTTGTACAAAATTTTGCTTTCTCTGGAGTTAATTTTTTAAAAAATATTTTTAGATTTCTAAGAACCATCTGCAGTCTCTAACACAGCTATTCCACACATCAAGCATTTTATCAGTTGTATCCAGATGTCTGACAGCTTCGCATGCAAAATTTCAGCCAAGTCTCCTATGTACTCCCCACCCTCTGGCCTCCATCTTGCCCTGTCTAGACATTCCTGAGGCTTCTCTGAGGTTCCATGAGTATAGAAGGGACAATCCCATGAGAACACTTGACATAGAAGACACACAGTGCAGCTGCCCATGATTTCAAGGGACCCCAGATATGCTTTGGGAGGTGGATGTTTGAAGGAAGTTTCGGTGGTCTCTGACACCACCTTCACCTGCATGTCCCTGATTTTTGCTGGGCTCTGCCTCTCTCCCTTCACTTACCCTCTTTGGCTGGCTTTGCACTCCTGGAAGCCCAGGTAATCCTTTCTTATAGCGTATGTGTGTCAGGTGATGTGAATGCAGTGACCCCACAAGTTCTTTCTTTGTCCTGAGTCACTTGGAGTCTGTTCTCTTTTCTCAGTTCATTTTCCTACAACAACCCTTTCCTGGGATGATCAGTTCAGGTAACCAGTATAGCTGATGCCCTGCCCTGAGAACAGGCAGGAATAGGAAGAATTCAGAGGGGGGGGGGGGGGGGGGGTTTATACATTTTTTTACGCCAAGCCATGCTGACTTCTTTCCCTTCTGCTTGCTCCATTTCAGCTTGACATTGACCTTTTTTTTTCTCTTCATTGTTGGTCACTCTCCAGAAGTTCATGTTCAAAGGCAGATTATGGATTCCTTCTCATCTTACACACACGACTAGATTGGAAAAAATGGGGCTTGTGGGTGTCCTTGCAAATGCCATGACAGAATAGCAACCAACATCTCACCAGTCATCTCCGTGCAATCCAGCCCCTACCCTCTGATTTGGCATTTCCCCCAATTTTGTATTTCTCTTCTCTACCACTTTTTATTCCCCAGTTGGCTTGAAAGTTTGTAAAAACCAATTGTTCTCTGCTCAATTTTTCACTCTGTAACCTCCAGATGTTTGCTTATCACTACCAGGCAGTGTTTTGGTTTTTTTTATCCTAAGTCAAACGGCCTTATTTTTTTTTATTAGTTTCAGAGGTAGAATTTAGTGATTCATCAGTTGCATATAACACCCAATGGTCATTACATCAAATGCCCTCCTTAATGCCCATCCCCCACTTATCCCTTCCCCCTCACCCACCTCCCCTCCAGACTGCCTTAATTTTTTGAAACTCTAATTTCTGTTTTAATCAGCTTTTAAGGCAAGAACCAAATACTTTCTTGAATCAACATTTCTCCCTCAAGCGCTTACCCCCCTCCAATTATTAGCTGGAAAATGCTTTACCTGGATTCTACAAGGAATCAAGAGGTTGGGCAACCCAGACAGTTTTTATCCATTAAACTGGTCCCAGATGTTTTTTTAAAAATGTGATGATTGTGTGATTTTATTAGTAATTTGCTTTTACTTAAATTAGTGTAATATGTTTTAATATCTTTTTGTTAGTACTTTAGATGCTCTTGCAAAAATGTGACATAAGTAGAGAATCATATAATAAACTCCTGGTACTCGTTCAAAAATTAAGTCAGGGACAATCTCATTTTGTCTATACCCTCACTTACTCCCTGACACCAGGGTTATTTTGAAGCAAATCCCAGACATTATATAATTTCAACTCTACATTTTTGCTCTAAGATTTCAAGACTAAACCACCTTGGTGCCCAAAGGAGTCCGCCACTGCGGAGCTGCCTTCCGAGGGACTGGGACTCCCGTGTGCTGTGCCAGGTCCTGTGCCTACGGCTGTGGGGAGCTGCACACCTAAGGTGACAAATTTGTTGAATTCTTAAATGATGGACATGACTTTCTCCATTGGACTTCCAGCACACACAGTAAGCGCACAGACATTTAAACTCTGCAGAATATATTTTCAAGGAGAAAAAGATGATACAGAAGGATAAGTCCTTTCCCAAAGATGTCTGGAAGTTGGGAGCTGGAAGTGAATGGCGAAGAAGCCAAATTAGTGTGGAAAATTGCTGGAGAAAAGATCACTGTCATTTTAAACATTTACAAGAGCATTTACAAGAGCATCCCACCATCCCATCCTTCATGGGGAGGAGAAGCCCTCCCAAGGACAGAAGGTTGAAGAACAGGAGCCTGATTGACGTCCACTCCCAATTTTGTGGCTGAAGTTATAAAGAATGGTGGCAAGAAGTTCCTTGTGCTGGACTGTCACTATCCAGAAGATGAGGTTGGACAAGAAGAGGAGGACAAAAATGACATTTATCCATCAGGAAAGTGAGTTTTCAGTCCACTGGCGAGTCTGAATGGAAGGACATGACTTACACACTCAACACCGAGTCCCTGGCCTGGGCCTTCTATGACCACCTAATGGATTTGCTGGTGGACCACGGGGTGGTGAATAACACTTCTGCAGATGAGTAGGTGGAGCCCAGCACAGCCCTGGAGCACCGGGAATATATTACTCTTCTCGAAGACCGCAACAGTTTTGTCAAGAGCTGGTAGAGCAGGAGCACCTGGGTGGCTCAGTCGTTAAGCGTTGCCTTCAGCTCAGGTCATGATCCCAGGGTCCTGGGATCGAGCCCCGCATCGGGCTCCCTGCTCAGAGGAGAGCCTGCTTCTCCCTCTCCCACTCCCCCTGCTTGTGATCCTTCTCTCACTGTGTCTCTCTCTGTCAAATAAATAAAATCTTAAAAAAAAAAAAGAGCTGGTAGAGCAGACAACACATGAAATACCTTCATTTTATGGCAATATAGAATTATATATTATATTAATAATGTATTATGACATATAATAAGATATATATTCTCATATATTAACATATAATGATATAATTAATTCTTCCATTATATATTAATATATTGTTATATATTATGCCATTATATGTGTACATATGTATAATATATATAATAATGGTATTATATATAATATATAGCAATATATAATAATTATATCTATACCATTATCACAAAATATGTAAGTTTTTACTATTATCAAATACAACTTCTGTGTTCACATTTCCCTAATTGCCTCATAAATGTTTTTTGTTTTATAGTTTATTGCTTGAATCAGGACCATAATAAAGGCAATGTGTTGCAGCAGGTTGAAAATGCCCCTAAGTTCTCTTTTACCTTACCTCTCTATCTCTTCTATCCCCCTTGGAAATTTATCTGTTGACACACCCAGATCATTTACCCTACAGACTTTCCCAGTCTGGATTTTGCTGCTTGCACCCCTGTCCTGTCCTTTAAACTATTTATCTGTCCCTGTGTTTCCTGTAAGCTGGTAGCTAAATCCAGAGGCTTGCTCAATTCAGGTTTGCATCCTGACAAGGACCATGGGACACCACCACTTTATGGCAATGTTTCCATTAGCACTCTTATTTCCAGGAATCAGAGTTTGAGATGAGTACATATTTTGGAAAGGATAGATATATTTTTTTCTCTCCTTCCCCACTTAATTGGCATTCATAGATTCTTTGGGACTTGCTTTCTCTGTACTTGTAGGACTAAACTAAAATTTTGGATATATTTTTCCTCCCAGAGGATATTAAGAAGATTAAATTTATGAGTTCATTTCAAAGAAGTCAGAATTTCTAAATCCAAGACCCTCCATTCACCTAGATCCCATCCCATCAACGGGCAGTTTCTCCATTGGACTTCCAGCACGCACAGTAAGTGCACAGACATTTAAACTGCAGAATATATTTTCAAGGAATAAGCATTTAGCTGTGTTTTCCTGAAAATGAATATGATTCATTTATCCTTCCATTTCCCACAAACATTTTTGTATTTTAGTCTGTGTGGGTGGAGTTTGACTAAAATAATTGTGAAGATTCGGGCAATTTGGTTCCCCACTCTTTGTGTATGTATGTGTATCCCCAAGGGACCCGGCAGAGAGGAATAAACCCTGGCCATCAGCCTCAAGGAGCTTCCAGTCTTGTACATAAGCAAACACCCAGCTAGTTACAGTGCAAAATGTGCCAAAATAAAGATCACACAAGAAGGATGAATAAAGTCTAATGGGGGTGCTTAGGAAGGAAGGGTCACAGCCAGGGGACAAAGCCTTCTTGAAGAAGGTGGGATTTGGGAAGTCTTGCAAGAGAGAGAGGATTTTGAGAGAAGGAGATAGCAGGGACTGGGATGGAGGCAGAAGGTCTAGCAGGACAAAGTGAGGTGGGAAACAGTTGCTGTGTTCAGGCTGACCCCCAGGAAGTGTCTGTCATGGTTCTGAGTTTGGCTGCTATTAGAATCACCTGGAAGATTTGGAAAGCTCTGAGGCCTGGGGCCCTCCTGAGAAAAACTGACTCCAAGTCTTTGGGAATGGGGTCTAGGTGTCTCGTGTGTTTTGATAGCTCTCCTCAGGGGACTTTAAGGGGCAAGTAGGGAGCCCAACAGGTGAAGGTGGAAAAGCAGCAAGGTCCTGCGGTGTAGGGTTATGGCTGGTGAGGTGAGAAGTTGGCATGCAGAGCTGGGCTTCCCTCATTTGCAGCTGCTTTGGAGGACTTCATCACAGAGTGGTGAGGATGACAGGCCTGCCAGAAACTCACAGCGATCATCTGATGCAATCTTTTTCTTTTGATTGTACGTGCTTATTACACAAGTGACATTCTTGTGTAATTATCTAAACAATAAAAATAAATACGGAATAAAACCAGAAAGGTCCCTGTTGCCATTCCCCTCTTGCAGCTTACCCCTACCACCCAGCAAAGGTTACTCTGGAAAACCATTCAGTCCTTCTCTTTTCCTGACCTCTCTTTATATATATATTTACATTCTTACATGTGAGTAACAATTTTAGTTCACACACTAGAGTGAGAGAAATAGCACATTTATTTCTATCCCTAAACAAATGTAATCGGCTCTACACCCCATCTTGCTGGGCTGGTGGGAAATTCCATTCTAGTAGATTTTGGGGGTTTTCTCTTATACCCTCACACCACCAGGACTAATTTTAGAAGTCTTAGACCTTCCAGAGCATTCAAGGAGGGCTCTGTATTTTTGTTTCACGCTGATCTATTCTGATAGGCTCATTGTCCATCTGTATCTCTCTTGAAGACAGGCAACATCCTGAAGTCTCTGAGGCAAGCATCCCAGAGTCCTTTGCAACTGCTCTCAATACCACCATTCAGGATGCCTCCTCCACCCAACCCCAAGGCATCCCAGTTCAGGTCCCTCCTGGGTGCTGCAGAGAAGTGAATGCAACTCTAAGAAGCCCATTCTTTCATGTAGACTGGCTGGCTAAATGCCCCCTCTTTCTACAGGTTTCAGCATTTTCTGCTTCATAAGCTCAAAATACTTTCTTCCAGCCACACCACTTTTGGGTCAGTCCAGCAAAATTCCCCTCACTGAGTCTAGGCTTTCACCTAAGAGCCTGGAGCCTGTCTTTTGGGTTGTCATCCTAAGCTTCTCATGGTTCTTTTGTAACATGGATGCTGAGTTGGCAGCCAACAGTTTTGACACGGGATCAACTGTGGTATGGCCTCGTGGCCCCCCAGAAGAAGCTATGGAAGCAGGCAAGAGGCTGGGTAAAGTTGTGGCCAGAAGACAGAGAGGGCCACTGAGAGCTGAGATAAGGTAGAGCCAGTCCTTGAGTCCAGCTAGCTATGACCAAGTCAGTAGAGTTAGTGGACAAGTTCATGATCTACAGATATCAGCATCAGGGTGCCCAACAAAGCAAGTGGACAGGGACACTGGAGCAGAAGACATTACACAGATGTAACATACAAGTTTGGGGCTTCTTCCCCACTAATCTCACACCACGAGGACCCACTAATGTTCTTTTTACACCCAAAGTCATGTTTCAGAGAAACAAAGAGAGTAGGTAGAACTCTGGTACACTAGACTTTCTACCTAGGGCTATTGAGCAAAAATGTAGCAGACTGTTTAAATCATCACATCAGTGCAGACTACAGTTACTAGATTGGGGTACATTTTTCAGAATGTGGATTTTCTGAAATCAGAACGTGGATTTTTTTTTCCCTGGTGCACAGTGAGTCAGAGAGGGAGACCAGATCACATTTAGAATAAAGAAACATTTCCTCTGGGCATCTGAATTACAATGTGAGTACAATTCTGACCGCTTCCCTGCATTTCACTAAGGAATAGTATCTTTTAATATATTTTAATTATGTTTTCTCTGTTACCAATTTTCTATTTATACATTTGTCCTTTTGCTTCTTAGGAATTGATCTTTTTCTTCTTTATTTGGAGGACCACTTTATATGTGTTGAATCTGGCACTTATTTTACATACAGAGGGATGAGACCCAAAGGAGTGTGGTAAACTTTACAGGGTCAGAGCACTGGACAGAGTCATAGCTTTGGAGCAAAAATCACAACCTAAGAGCATGTGTCACTACTCAACTTGTCTATTTTGAATATAAAATCAGAAAATGTAGGCAAAGTACTTGATCACTAAATAGGGCTATATAAATATGAGGGAGTGTGGTCATTTATTTGTATTAAACTGCACTTATTCAGCAAATATTTTTTGAAGTCCCAACATATTTAGGGCACTGGGATAGGAAATAAAGATACAAAGTTAAGAAAAAAAGATATAGTCCCTGTGAAGCTTATAGGACCAGTAGGAGAGCAATATTACTCAGACCACTATGCCATTCCATATATAATCACAAACTGTAGAAGTTGGTAGGGGGCAGGGCAGGCGGTATGTGAATGCATGTAATGGTGGTTCTGACCATGAAGGAAGGTTTCCCTGAGAAATGGCATTTGGGTTGAGGTCAGAAGAATGAACAGGTTTTACTTAGGTGGGGAGAGGTGAGGAAATATGATCTTGGCACTACTTATGCAAAGGCCCTTTTCAGGAGGGGACACTAGTCACTTAAGGATTAGAATAAAATTGGGCATGGTAGGAACAGACATTCAGCTGGCAGGTGATGAGGGGATGCAGATTGGCCTGAGACCAAGCTGGAGTGGGGGAGCTAGGGGCTGGATCATGCAGGGCCATTGTCTGCAGTGGATCTGGAGCCATGAACAAGCCCTCCTGGGCATAGAGTGTCTCTCTGCTCCCCAATGCCCCACTCTGTCTTAGGCTTCACGGGGAGAAGTACTGCCAAGAAAACCTTTTGTAAGTGGACTCCCTTACTGCTCCTTTCTAGAACCTGAAAAGCCTATTGCCTCCCACTCAACTGTTGGGCCCATCACAGATGAAAATGCACTTTGTTTCTCACACCAGTGCTCTTGGCTTGAAACAAAATACACACCCTGAGTCCTGCCTGGCTTTTTCTTTTCTTCTTCTCATCTTGACTCTTACTAAGAAAGAGAATCTTGTGTCTTTGTTGTTGTTATAGTTGTTTCACAACTTACTTTCAGGAAAAAGAACTGAAAATCTTCCTCATTAAAGATTGAATATTGGTATAATGTGAAACACCTTAAAAAAAAAAAAGTAAAGTTTAAAGAAATGTCCCATCTGCCTCTGGAGCCAATCTGGGTTGGTCTATTTTGAGAAAAGAAGGGACGGCCTTCACTTGTGCCCCAGAAATCTACTCCCACATAGGTGTGTGTGTGAGAGAGAGAGAGAGACCAACAGGCAGAGAGAGAGACAGAGATTGATTAGCTGATTAATTTCAAAATCATCACATTCATCAGGTTATATTAATCATGTTATAGGATTTTTGTCACGTACCAATATCTACTTTCAGATATATGGGAGGATAGTTTTCTCTACCTCTTTGACATTATGTAAGGCAGTTGACTTACTTTGACCAATGAAATATGCATGGGAACGACAGGTGAAAATATTATGGCTGACTCTCTAGACTACTCCTTCTCTGCTGCTACCGTCCTGGATGCACATGCTGATATGGAAGTGCCATACGATTGAAGAAGCCTGGATTTTTCAGCCAACTAATGGAGGACAACTGTCCTGAAGATTTGTCGGTCCTTCTTGGGTATTTTACATGAGGGAGAAATAAACTCGAATTGTGCTAACCTACTGAAATGTGTTTGTTACTGCAACATTGCCTAGCCTATCCTGACAAAGACAGATGCATTATTGAGGAACTCAGAAACATCATTGAGCAGGTATACATTTTGTGTATGTATATGGTATGTGTACGTGTTTGAGAAATAGAGCTAGCTGGCTAGCTAGCTAGATGATAGACTTGCCTTATGGTGAGGGTTTGATTACAGAATAAGAGACAAATTTCTTAATCTTTGATTTTTGCCAGTCAGAACTTTTAGCTGTAGGTTGCACAAATGAATGTATATTTAAACAAATACGTGGTTTATGTAAATGTTTATTTATACACAATATAAAACAAACTCTCATGTCTTTGTGCTTTGGTACATACATGTACTATGGTCACTCAGAGTTGCTTCTATAATCCACAAATTATATATATTGTATATATTAAGCTTGAACCAAGTAGTCAATTAAAAGCTCAAGGCAACACAGCATCTTTCAGATACGTTTGAGATTTCCTACTGAATCACCGATAATGTATGTTGTACATTCATACCAACAGCATAAGCAAGGGCCAGAGCTAGACTTAATTTTTTTTACTTCCTCAAGTTTCTTGATTGCAGTCTGATCCTTCATGTTGTTCCAACGTAGAGTGATTTTAAAGGAGAATTTAATTTAATATAAGGTCTGAATATCCTTCGGAATGTTAGAAACAAGCATTACTGCAGCGACTCTAATGAGAAACACAAGTTCTGTGTACCAATTTGTGGTCAGAGACAGCATTCCAGCCCTGCTCTCTCGTGGCTGCTAGTACCCCATCGTGCTCCTTTTCCCAGCCCTTTGCTATTCTAGTTAAAGATGTCAGAGGCTGTGGCCCATATGGCATGCTAAATAGTCCCCAGTTCACAGCAGGCCCCTATAGCTCCAGTGCAAAGACTTTGAACTCATAAAACACACCACCACCACCACCACTATCATCAAATGGAAATCTCAGAGGATTTCCTGTTAATGTTCCTGCAGGTAGAAACCCATTTATTTTAAAACGTCCTACAAGTGCACATAGATACATTCCCATATATATTCAAGACAAAGAACACAGTACCTTCCAGAAGAAAACCCACACAATCGGTCCAAGGCTGATTCACTCCCATGTTTTATCACCGGTGTGGAATGCCAGTAACAAGGGCAATCATTTGTTTGTGAATTCACGGAAGACTGGACTTTCACACTGGAAAGGGACTTCCTAATGAATAGCAATGGGAGACTTGTTGTGTATTAGCATATTTTATCTGCCCTTGTTTTGAAATTAAACAGTTGTGGTTGAAAGGGGAAAGCACAGATTGCCACTGGGCTGGCTTTTGAGAGAAGTGGCATTTGGAATGAGGCTTAACTACGAGGGTAAATTCTAAAGTTAACTGTTAGGGTCCTCAGGCTTACACAAGACATTTTCCCCTCCTTGTATGATAGCAAAATTTCCTCATCATTATTATTCTTTCCTAAAGGCTACTCATTCTTGGATACAACGCCTCTCTGTTTTGTCTGGAGTTGCTTAAATATAAATCAGAAGAAGTGTGCGCCATAGCAAAGGCTGATCTGCAAAGCTTAATCCAATTTTATTCATCATGTATTTATTGAACATATACTATGTGCCCAAAGTTATTCTAAGCACCTTGGAGGCAGAGTAGGTTGGGAGAATATATGAATAAATCCAAAATCTTCTTGAAGTTCATAAGGTTCTCTATTCACCTAGAGGGGGTAGAAAATACATGGATGGATACCTACATCTAGATCTGGATAGATGAGTAAGACACTAAGGTAAAATTAAATAGTGTGTCATTAAGACCAGTAAGTATTCTAGAAGTTCTGAGAAGAAAATGATGAGCATGAGCTGGAATATTCAGGGAAGATTTCAAGAGGAGAGGTGAGCCTTCATTTAAATTTGCAAGTTTGGCTAGAGAAGAGGCAAGCATTCTGGAACTGGTAAGTACTAAGTTAATATTAGCACAATAATTCAGAGTATAAGCTCTGTATTATCAAAGCATAATTTTCTAAAAGCTAAAAGCATGACTCTCATAAAAAACATAGAGTATACACCTTTCAAAGATCCACTAGCTCAAGTGAAATAAGTCAAACAGAGAAAGACATGTATCATATGACCTCACTGATATGAGGAATTCTTAATCTCAGGAAACAAACTGAGTGTTGCTGGAGTGGGGGGTGGGGTGGGAGGGATGGGGTGACTGGGTGATAGACATATGTGCCCTGGTAAGCACTGTGAATTGTGCAAGACTGTTGAATCTCAGATCGGTACCTCTGAAACAAATAATGCAATATATGTTAAGAAAAAAAAAAAAAGAAGATAGGAGGGGAAGAATGAAGGGGGGGAAATTGGAGGGGGAGAAGAACCATGAGAGACGATGGACTCTGAAAAACAAACTGAGGGTTCTAGAGGGGAGGGGGGTGGGAGGATGGGTTAGCCTGGTGATGGGTATTAAAGAGGGCACGTTTTGCATGGAGCACTGGTTGTTATGCACAAACAATGAATCATGGAACACTACATCAAAAACTAATGATGTAATGTATGGTGATTAACCTAACAATAAAAAAATTTTTACAAAAAGATCCATTATCTCCTTAATAAGGGGATTAGTAGTTTAATGGTGACTCAACAGAATAAAGAAGAAATCAAAGAACATGCTATTAATGAGAGTCAGAATGCTGAAATAAAACTGAGAAGTGAAAAACAAAACTGGTTCATGTTCTATAGGACAACAAAGCTGTAACTTTTTGGGCCCCCTTTTCTACTGCACAAAAATCTTTACATCTCTTCTGCATAAAAATCATTTGCAACTTGACAATCTTCACTAAGTTAAAACAACTTCACAGAGTCTGGGTCCTAATCAATGGTCAATTAGAAGTCAAACAAAAGTACATTTCCCTGAAGAATCAGGTGCTTTCTCTGAAGCCTATTGCACAATGCTCAGTGTAACACTGAAAGGACACGATATTGAAAAGATCTTCAAGTTGGGGTTCTTTTCCTTAACAGTATCCAGGCAGAAGGGAGTTCTTATCTTGCTCTACCACTCACCAGCTGTGTGATGTAGCAATGTACTTTAACTTCTTGGTTCCTCAGTTTCTTAATCTATAAAATGTAGACAATAATAATTTTGAAGTGGTAAAGATATGGTAGAGAACAAATGAGCTAACATACAATGAAGTATTTTGCGTCACACTTAGCACACAGTAAGGGCTCAAAATATGGTCCTTACTATAAATAGGGAACAAAAACCCAGAAACAAGAGTGAGCATGATGTTTGGGGGCACTGGATCAACCAGCCTGGCCGGAGAGGAAAATTTGCTTTGGGAAATAGAAAAAAATAAATTGAATAAAGTGTTCTTATCTAGACTAGAACAGATAGGTTTTCCAAACAACAAAATTTGAAAAGAAGAAATACAGAAAAGCACACACACGGTTTTGAGAAATTGGAATTTTATCCTGAAGTCCACTGAGAGCTACTGGCATTTTTTTTTTTTTTGAGCTACAATAGGGACATGATGTATGCAGAATTTGAGGGAAATTAGCCCAGTCCTTTGTAGGGCAAAGTGGATGGAAAGATCCTGTGGCTAGAGAGGAGTTAGGAAGAGGTAAGGGGTTGAGGAGCCAAAAATGAAGGAGGAAGCACACATGACTACTGGACTTTGAAGCTAGATGGTTGTAGGAATGGTGTTACCTTTGGTATGAACAGACGACTTAATAAAAGGAGATATTTTATTTATTTATTTATTTTTATTTATTTTTTTAATGGATCAAAGCTTCCTTTTTTTTTTTGTTTTTTTGTTTTTTTGTTATGTTCAGTTAGCTACCATATAGTACATCATTAGTTTTTGATGTAGTGTTCAATGATTCATTAGTTGCATATAACACCTAATGCTCATCACAACACGTACCCTAAAAGGACATATTTTAAAGTGAAGATCAGGAATCCCCCTTTGTATCCACAGGCTATATTTGAGAATAAGGGGCATGTATGTAGAAATGTTCAAGACACAAACAATGGGAGACCTGAATTCTGATGAGAATTCAGTGGTGCTGATACAGATTTAGAGGTCATCATACAAATGTGATCACTAACACCATGAAAATCAAGAGACTACTCCAGCAGGTGGAGAGGAAGAGCAAAGGGACAAGAATCATACATGTTCCTTTCTTTCTTTTTCCAAAAAGTAGCTGTTTTCCAAAGGATGAAAACATAGCAGGTCATTGGAGAGAAAGGAGGGACAAAGCTTGGTGACACTTTGGAATGCAAACCAGGGGAATGATTTAAGTAAAAGAAAGTCAATTCTGTTGAATTCTTGGAGCTCATGAAAGATGATGGTAAAGCACAATCAGTTTTGTTGACTTCATTAAATGTAAGAAATTTTGGGAATCATGACACATTGGCTTAAATTCACTTGACGGTATAAATAACCAATATGAGATTGTTTCCTAATGGAAGGGTTTACTAGGAGGGTGAAAACATTGGAACAAGGGGGAAATTTAAGGTACAGAGATCAGACTGGCAGTGTGTTAGACTTGTTTTGCTCCTAAAGCGGCCCTGAGACAAGTATCTGAGTATAAACAGTTTGTGAGGGTGATGATCCCACAAAGAACCAGGAGAGGATGGACAGTGGGCCAGGGAAGGAAAGAAAGCCAATCCAGGGTGCAGGAATGAGTAAGTCCATGCTGTGGGAGAGCAGGGCTCCCAGGGTTCAGTCCTACGGGGAAGCCATGCAGGACCATGAAGAACAGGTTTAGGAGTTCTCCCACTGGAGGAGTGAGTCACTGGAGTTCTTACCCACCAAGTCTCAGCTGTTGATGGAGGGATGTTCCTTGGTTCTAACTCCTCAGTGCTTCTGGTCTACCGGTGCCTCCAGTCAGAGAGAGCCATCAGGAGAGAACCTAGGGCAAGCAGTAAGCAGCCATTGACATGCCCAAGAACAACAAGTACCAAAGAGGCACAGGTGTGGCACCCACAGTGCTTTGAGAGCAAAGGCTCTGGAGCCAGATTCCCTGAGTGTGAACTGGGCTAGATTTGCTTCTTTTGGGGACAACTCTGGGTGTTATCACTGAAAGGTCCATGACAAATTCCAGTTCCATTTGTCTGAAGTGTCCAAGAGGGGCCACAAAAACCTAAAAAGCCAAACTATTTATTGGGAGTCTAATATAATTATTACTGACCATATCATGGTCATTCACTGGTTGCCAGACGTCTTAACATGTGCTCTCTGTATGGGACGAGACAGGGTGTTCTGTCCCCCAACCCACAGTCTGCTCTGTCCTCTTCATCTTTCCTGGGTGGGGATGGGGGCAAATCTTTGTTACCCTGGTGTAGAATAGCACAGGCCTAAGGGTCTACAGGTTCTTTTTCAGGTAGAGCCAGGAACTGTGGTTGCCATCATTTTGAAAGCACAGCTATCTTACCATCAGGCAATGAGAAACACACATTGAATCCAGAATTGCTTACATGATGCTTCTTTTCCCACCAAGCAAGTCCAAGAGGGCTTTACTCTCCCACCCACCCTGTCCTCTCCCCACGGTCAACCTCACGGACTCCCCTCCATAATTCTGGCTCTCTTCTGTCAGCAGTTTGTAAAACTGGCCATATTTTCTCTCCTGAATGCCCCAGCCCCTACATCTCAGGTAGCCCTCTCCTTATGACCACATTGTCGGGGTTCTAGAAAGAGAAGAGTTCCCTGGCATTACTAGCCGAAGTGGACGACAGCATCCTTCATTAAATTGCTTGCACCTTATTAGCCTCTCTTCAAATTGTCCAACTTCTGCTCTCTGCAGGACCCTGACTGATACTGTTCCCAAGTTGAGTATGGGCAATTTGGTGATAGAATCCCTGCCTTATGCTTCTCTCTGAGCCTGTCCCTGCTAAGATACAACCACAGATATTAGTAGAACTTAAAACCCTGAGGTTCAGAGTGGACCCAACAGAGACGAGTGGCTGTGTCTGGAGAAAAAGCATTTTCAGAAAGGGTATTGTAACTTCATTCTTTTACTCAACAAATACTGAGAGCCTACTGTGTACCAGGCACTGTTTTGACAATAGGAATATAGTGTTCCTGCCTCATGGAGTTCCAGTCTAATGAAAGGAGCGAGTCAGCACAAACACACACATGTATAAATAAGAAAGACAAGCTCAAATAATGACAAAGAGCATTCTTTTTTTTTTTATGTTTCAAGTTTTTATTTAAATTCTAATTAATTAACTTACAGTGTAATATTAGTTTCAGGAGTAGAATTCAGTGATTCATACAACATTAGGAAGGTATCAGAGATGGAAGAGTGCTATTTGGGGTTGGATGATTAAGGAATGCTCTTAGGAGCTAATTTCTAAGCTGATTGGGCACATTCCTTAGCACAACCAAGACATCCCTACCTTGAGGACTCCTAAAATTATTGAAGGTAATTTTGAGGGATGTGTAGCAATGCATGAGCAGGAAGAAACAATGAATCATTGAAATCTGAATATTAAGATTAAAGGGACTTATAACCCAGCACGCAAAAGCTGGGCTTGACATCTCTTCATTCTCATCATGTGATGTCTCGGGTTATTAAATAAAAGCTAATTAGCGGAATAGTAGCTATAATTCTTTTGACTCATAGGGACACTGTGTGACTTTGGTCAAATCTGGTGTGAATAAGCTATTATTTGGGTTCTGCAAATAGAATGGAAATGACTTTTGGCTGTGGATGTGTGAGGTTTTTCTTAGAATGGAATGGTGAGGGGGAGCACTAATGTGCTAATAAACCACTGTTTGCTGGAAAGACTTTTAGTCAATGAGCTCTGAGAAAAGCAGAATACAGTCACAGGAAGTACCAAGATGGCGTCTACTTTACCGGAATTGGAATCAAATCCAAACATTTTGTGGTTCAGCTATTTAAACTTCTATGTAAACATTTGGACATGTATCCATCTCTGGTCCAGCCTGGAGCCACTTTGACTTTCACATGAAATCCACTGAAAGCTACTAATTATTGTCTTCACAAAAACCACAGCACAGGCAGGAGCTGAGTTCTGAAAATGGATTTTCTGCTCTCAAGGAATAATACCAAAGGAAAAAATGTTGTAGATAGCCAGTGTTCCTACCCACGAGTGTTTGTATCCCCAAGCACCAATCCAATTCCAATACTGTCTTTCTTCTCTCCTGGCCCCATAGCTCGGCCCTTTGGCTTCTGCCCCTAAGAGCACTTTGATTGTGACCATGCATGAGGTTGCTTTCTATAGCAAGCTGGCTCAGGGCGGTCAGAGGTCATCTCCGTGGACTATGGTAACATGGATGGAACCATTTGTCATGGCCCTTGTCAAAGTTTTAAAACACTTACACATGCCTGGTATATTTGACTTCTCTTCTAAGGAACATGCCATTTGGCTCATATAGTAATGGAAGCTTGGAAATGCAAGGACCTTTTATGTAAATGATAGGTGACAGACCCTGGTTCTCAGATTTTTTGGTTTCAGTGCTTCTTCACACTCTTAAAATTATTAGGGCTCCCAAAGTTCTTTTGTTTATGTGGGTAATAATATCTATCAATGGTAACTATGTTAGAAATTAAAACTGAGAATGTCTTGTCTTAATTTACTTTAAAAATAACAGCAAGGGGCACCTGGGTGGTTCAGTCAGTTAAGCATCTGACTCTTGGTTTTGGCTCAGGTCATGATCTCAGGGTCCTGAGATCGAGCCCCACATTAGGCTCCACACTCAGCAGGGAGTTGATTCTCTCCCTCTGCCCCTCCCCCTGCTTTCACTCTATCTCTCTAAAACAAATAAATCTTACAAAATAAAAGCAAAATATTATGTATTAATATAAAAATCATACTTTTGTGAACAATAAGTATATTTTTCAAAAGAAAAAATATGAGTGAGAAGGATAGCATTTTTTTTACAGTTTTGGAAGTCTCACTCTTATCTGGCTCAATGGAAGATAGTTGGACTCTCATTTCTTTTTTTTTTTTTAAGATTTTATTTATTCATTTGAGAGAGAGAGAGAGACAGAACACAAGCAGAGGGAGAGGGAGAAGCAGACTCCCCGCTGAGCTGGGAGCCCAACGTGGGGCTCGATCCCAGGACCTAGAGATCACAACCTGAGCTGAAGGAAGACGTTTAACCATCTGAGCCACCCAGGTGCCCCTGGACTTTCATTTCTGTTTCTGTATATGATCTGCTGGAAAACTCCACTGTATTATGGTAAGAGAATGATGAGAGGGAAGAAGATAAGTAGTATTTAACCATATTGATAAAAATAGATTTGACCTAGCATATCCCCTGAATGGGTGACTTCGGAACTCCTGGAGGGCACTTTGAGAACTGCTGTTATAAGGGAAAGGCACTATTATTCTCACCCAGTTAATGCAAAAACAGTAACACCAGGGAGTATGGTGGGCGGGGACATTAAGAGGAACTCTGCTAATCCTAAGAAATTGCATCTGAGATTTGGAGAGTGGCAGGAAAAATAGAGCTTAACCCACTTCATCCTTTAACCCTTTGGAGCTACAAAGACAGATTTCCAACACTGGAGCTAGGGAGGCACTTAGAGATGGCATGAGAAACCCTTCATTCTGGAAACTCTGCTGCCTCAATGACAAGAAAAGCATTGAGGACATCTAGCCAACACCTGGGGATGAAGCCTGAGCATAGAATGATGGGTCCCCAGAAGCAAGAGGAGGAATGAAGTGTGTCCCTCCTCCCCCACAAGACTTCCCTTTTTTAAAAAATTTTTTTATTTTTATTGCTGACTTATTCTCTTCAGCAGAACTGGGCTCCATCCAGTGAATATATGTTCTGCTAGCCACTTAACAAACTCAAGCTGTGGTTTAGGGCTGATAAATAATTATGTTAATTAACAAGTTGGAGGAAAAATATGATGTTATTCCTGTGGAATTCTCTGAGAAGCTGGAAACACTTAACTGCAAAAAACGACATGTGGTGAAATAACCAATAATTTGCTGAAAAAACCCACATCTGGTTTGCTGGCTCAAAGCAGGGGTTAATAGTTGTTTGAGGGCAGCCAGTGGTGGAGAGGGGTCCCAGGATAAACAGCCAAGGCTTCACGGCAGGAAATATGCTTGTTCGTGTAGCACAAGCATTTACGTTGGCTTCTTACCAGGATAAAACGTAAAAGGAATTGTTCAGTGTGCCTCTTTCTTCTTCTCTTTATAACATACAGTTCAAGAATATCTTGCTCCTATTTGTATACTTGAAGATGTAAAGAGTTAAGAATAGTATGTGAGAATAATAATTAAAAATGTATTTCCTCCAAATTTCCAAAAGGATGGAGCAAATGCATCACAGCAGTGAAAAATAGGAAAGTGAGTTTGCATTATATATGCATAATTATTTACACACAACAGACTGGCTGATTTGATAAATACTGATCAAGCATCCCCCTCACGCAAGGCACAGATACAAGCATTATAATTAATAAACAGGTGAGTAATCTGTGGTCCCAGATCTCAAGGAGGAAAGAGCTTAGTAGAAAGACTAAGACAAATACACAATATGTGCATAGTTACAAATCCCAGTGCCATATGTGTCATTAGAGAGAAAGAAGTAAAGTGCTATAAGAGGGTCAGAGGAAGGAAATTTCATGTAGGATTGGACAAGTCCGTGAAGGTCTCCTGTCAACAGTGGTATTTCAGCTGAGGCATAAACAAGGACTCGAATTCCAGCAAGTGTTAACGAAGGCAGAATGGCGTTGGAACGGAGCAAACCAGTACATCCATTGCATTCAAATGTGGAGGCAAGGAAGCAGGGGACAGTGAGTAAACCCATTTGGCTAGAATGTAGGATCAGTGTAAAGAGTTAGGGGAGGTTAAGCAGAGAAAAGCCATAATCGGAGATACCCACTGGAATATTGACCTGGCAGCAGCACTGTCTATGACAAAGTAGAACCAAGCAAACCTAAGGACCACGATAAGCTCACGAAGATAGTCTCATGATGGTCCAGGAAATTATTACAGAGGCACGGTAGGTTGACTGGATTCACTAGATATCATGTAACATGATGACTGATGGGACAGGAGGGCCAAGGTAGGGGGGAGTTGGCGATATTTTTCCAGACTCCATCTGCAGACACTATGAGAACATGCTTGAATTTCTAGGCCACTAGGAAGGTATATCCAGCAAGTCATTACAATTAGGATATAGAGACCAGAACCACAAAGAAAGTGGATACATTTAGGGGTCAGGAGAAGGAAGAGCAGTCATTACAAGGAAAGAATGGGAAGTAGCATCCTTGTGTCCATGAGGTCTTCTTCCAATCCCCTCAACACTGCAGCCAGACATCTCTGGGATGTATGGGTCTGACGATGGCAACTGCCTGCCATGCAGACCCTGAAGGCATTCCAGTGGCTGCCAATTGCTCTTAAGAGAACATCAAATCTCAACATGGTCCTCAAAGCCCTGAAAGTTCTGGTCCCCACATACCTCTCCAGCACCACCTTCTCCCTCGACTCTGTGCTTCAGCCACTGTGGCCCTCCTTCCACCCCTTGGGCCTGCCATGTCCCCTTCTGCCACAGGGCCTTTGCCCTGACTGAGAACCTTGTCTTTCATCTTTTTGCCTAAGTGCCTTCTGCATGTCATTCTCAATGCAGGGGCCACTTCTTAGGGAAGCTCTTTATATTTCTGTAATTGAGTGGATCAAATCCTCTCATTATATCCCCTCGTAGCACTCTAGATCTTTCTTTTCCAGAACTTATCACAACTGCAATTGTGTATCCTTTTATAAAATCATTTCATTCATATCAAGTCTCCCAAGAAGCTGTAATTTCCTAAGGACAGGGCTATTGCATTCTTCATTCTCCACACAGTTCCTTCTTCTTAGCGGGGCTACGTGCTAAAGTTTGATATAGAAATGCCACCACTTGTACTATCTCATGATGATCTTCATAATATGTCTGTGAAGTAGATTTTATTTATTTATTTTTATTCTTATGTTAATCCCCATACATTACATCATTAGTTTTAGATGAAGTGTTCCATGATTCATTGTTTGTGCATAACACTCAGTGCTCCATGCAGAATGTGCCCTCCTCAATACCCACCACCAGGCTAACCCATCCTCCCACCCCCTCCCCTCTAGAACCCTGTTTGCTTTTCAGAGTCCATCGTCTCTCATGGTTCGTCTACCCCTCCGATTTCCCCCGCTTCATTCTTCCCCTCCCGCTACCTTTTTCTTCTTCTTTTTTTTTTCTTAACATATATTGCATTATTTGTTTCATAGGTACAGATCTGAGATTCAACAGTCTTGCACAATTCACAGCGCTTACCAGAGCACATACCCTCCCCAGTGTCTATCACCCAGTCACCCCATGCCTCCCACCCCACCCTCCACTCCAGCAACCCTGTTTGTTTCCTGCAATTAAGAATTCCTCATATCAGTGAGATCATATGATACATGTCTTTCTCTGTTTGACTTATTATGAAGTAGATTTTATAACCCAACTTTTACAAACAGGAAAACCTTAAAATGTCATGCAACTCTATCAGCACCACGCAAAAGTTGGCCACAGCGTTGTGGCCCTGACAGTGTCGCAGATCACCCTCGGGAGCAGAATCCAGGTCACAGACTCCAAGGAGGAGGACGGCTTCCATGGGAAGCAGACATGATGATAGGTACTAAATGCCACAGAGGGTTTAAAGAATAGAGGCCAGGATACTCCACTGATTCAGAAAGGCATGGGTGGCCTTTCAGAAAGCAGTACCAGAAAAGCAGTGGAAGCAGAAACCACACTGTGAATTTTTTAAAGTAGGTTCGACCAGGGAAAACCTCTGGGAAGAGAGAGGCAAGATGATTTTAAAAAGTCATGCGGGTTGTCTGAGGAAAAGACACTGAGGACTGAGAAGTCTAAAGGCAACTTGAAGGAAGAATCCTCCCCAGAAGGAATGAAAAGATAAAACAGAACCACACTTCATGAATAAGGAAACCAGAACTCTATTCCAAGGCAGTACGTGAAAAACGAAAATAGCCAAGTTATAGTCATCAAAAAAAGAAAAATTAGAATTAGAGGCATTATTTTTACCCACCAAAATGGGAATATTTTTAAAAATAAGGATGCTTGATGTTGCATTATTATTTATCTTCTGATGTGTGTAAGGGCCAAACAAGCCTTACAGAGTATAAGGGCCACTGTCCAGAGAGCTTGGTGGCCTCCATGGTGGTTAATGAACATGGTGGGTGTTCCAAAGGAGGAAAAAATATCAACTCTATCCCTTACTTGGCAGGTTCTTCTGAGGAAGTCAGCATGAAAAACCATCTGCTGTACAAAATGCTGTTACAGAACATGGAACAAGAAATGGATGACATGCTCTCTGGGTGGCAAAAAGGCCTCTTAGTTTTAAAAGCAAGAGAAACATAAAGGTATGCTGTCTGTACAAATAATAGTCCCAGATGACAGATACTGCCCTTAAAATAAAGTAAACCAGTGGAAGCTTCTAATTTTAAGTAAAAATTAAAAAGCATGGTTATAATTCACTGAGGGAATCCTCTGATATTCCAATCAAAATATCTGTAAAGATGCATCCAATAAAAGAGGAAAATGTCTCACATTGAAACAGATACTGGCCACCAACCTAGCAAAGATTTCTATTACTTCCAGAACTGTAGACTAGTGTGTGACTTGTGACTACCCCTGTCACTTGAAAAAAGAGCCTGAGACTCCTTGTGTTCCTTATTGTCAGCCCTTTGGTTGAAGGATGAGAGCTTCGAGCGACTTGAAAACTCCTTCTGTTGCAGGAGTATCACTTTTTTAAAGATTTTATTTATTTATCGGAGAAAGAGTTCAAGCACAAGTGGTGGGGGAGGTGCAGAGGGGGAGAGAGAAGCAGACTCCCCACCGAGCAGGAAGCCCCACTCGGGGCTCCATCCCAGAGCCCTGGGGATCATGTCCCACCTGAAGGCAGATGTTTAACCAGTTGAGCCACCCAGTTGCCCCAGGAGTATCATTTCTTTTTAGATGCTTTCCCTCCTCATCCAGTTAGTATCTGCCTTTCTCATCAATACAAGTGCAATTCCTAACCCCAAAACAGCTTGGCACGAAGGTGGCTATGACACAGTGCCTCCTGGGAGGTGTGGGCCTACTAAGTAAAAAATCATAGAAACAGACTAAGTCACCGGACGTGCTGAGGAAGGGAGCTTCATTGTACACTTGGGCATTCCCACTTGTCAGAGAGCAGGCAGAGAAGGGGAGAGAACTCAGTTCGGCAGAACGTACCTGGGTGGCACTTGGGTTGGGCCAGGACTTGTAGGCGGGAGAATATTCCCTTTAACCTGTGAATGGACTGTTAGTGGGAGCCATACAAGTCAACACATCACCAGCAATGCCTGGGCCCAGACCACCTTCCCTTCATCCTAAGGTAGGAAATGGGCCAAATGGAGAGATAGCAAAATACCACAATGCAAAGAAACTAGAATGTCTTCTAGTAGACCTCAGAAGAGCAAACATGTCCAAGTCTGGTGACTAGAATAAAATAAGGTATTATTTTTGCTTATAAAATTGGCAATGAGTTTTAATAAAATATTTAAAGGTGACAAGGTTTTTAGAAGAGGCCATGAGAAAGACATTCTCATGCACCATCAGTGGAAATATAAATTGCCAGAAACTTTCAGGAAATTATCCAGGTTTACCATCCTTCATCATTGCCATAATCTTGTTTAAACAACCAGATGGCCTAAAATAGAAGAAGAGTTAAATATTTTTATAAACATGGCTGCAAAGTAGTTCACCATAAGAATGTGCTTTGATTTATTTAATGACATGGGGAAAAGCTTATGATATAACTTTACATTAAAAAAGCAGAATACAAAGCTTTTAAACTACAATCCGACACAAATTTTTAAAAACAAACCAAAAGCAAGTATAGCGTCAAAAAATTGGAAAGAATGTGAAAAAAGAAAAGGAAGAACTCCATCAAGTGTTAACAGTGGTTGCAACCTAACATGTATTGGATTTAGGATTATCAGCAAAGCATGGTTTGATATATTTTTGTAATAAAATACATAGGCTGATAAAGAACTACGGAGTGTGGTCTTATAGAGGTAACCAGAGGGGACAGCCAGCAACAGACATAGAGGGGATATGTTATCTAACAGACACACCAGCCCAGCGACAAAATTATTGGGAATTAGAGCATGTCAGAGGCAACTTCCTCTTCCCCCTAACCAAGTCCCTAGAAACATTTAAAAATGCTGAGGACCAAGGAGGCAAACTCATACTTGACAGATACCTAACAGTTTTATTAACAGACGTATTATAGGAAAATGATCTCATTCCAAATGATGCTTATGGACGTAAGGGAAAGCTATCATAACAGAAAGACTTTATGGAGTTATAAATGAACCAGGGACATCTATGCTAGCAAAGCAGATGAGATGAAAAAAACCTGGAGTTGGACTCAGAGAATTTTCCACCCCATGTTGAAGGTGTCTTAGGACAAGTCATTTACCTCTCTAGGATCAGGGTCTACGAAATGGGGATGATAAGATTGCCCAGCTCCCCTCACAGAATTACTATAAATAACAAAAGTCAAAATGCACATGCACACAGTGCTCTGCAAAAAAAGTCACACTGCATTATGCTGGAAGTGACAACCTTGGCACAAATGTATTGCATGCACTATACTTCATCAGAGCAATTGCACTAGATGTATGCATCTCTAAAATGAAGAATTTGAAAGATGACTTTTTTTTCCAGGTGAGATGATTTTCTGAAAAACTTGACTAGAATATTCTCTATTTAGAATACTGGTGTGGCCATTTTTTGCTTTGTTAGAACACTCAAAATATTTTTCATATTTGGACTTGATAGTTGAAATATATTTTCCAAAGATAATAGCCAACTGTGGAAGTATCCATACAATGTTAAAATCAACATATCTGGGAATGTATTTGGTCAGCGTTATGGGGAAGGAGAACTTCCTTTTCCTAAAATGGTTTGTCATGGATGTGCATGCTTGCACATGGGGTGTGTGTGAGTGTGTGCACATGCATGTGGGTGTACCCACTGGTGTGTGTGCCTATTACAGTGAGGAACAGGGAGAACAATTCAACAAGCTGTAAGAACAAGTGGTAGCAGTGAAACCCAGATTCACATCCCCTCCTACTGATCCCTACAGGATCAGGCCAAGGTTTGTAGAAGTGGTTGACCATGAGTGCTTAAATTTATTTATAGGAGAAAAAAAAAAAACATGTAAGGCAACAAATAATTGGTTCAAGCTACACAAAATATAAACTGCATGTGGATAAGGAAATAACATGCTCAAAATATATGTCATGTTTATAGCAGAGAAAAATAACAGATCTACCAAGAGGAAACTAGCTAAAGTTTATCCATAAAATCTAGAGAATTCTATTGAGCCATTTCAACATATGATGAGGATCTGTATTTAGATATTGAAAGATATACATGAGCTATGCAGATTGAAAAAAGTTGACATATATTTAATATATATAGTATAATACAACTTTTATAACTCTAATCTATATTATGCAATGTATGTACTGCCTAGAAAAAAAACGGAGAGGATATACCCTAACGTAAAAATACTAGTTATTTGAAAGTGACCCAAATTAGGATGTTTTAACTTTTTAAAACTTCTTTTGGAGGTGGATGTTTTAACTATTTTGCTGTAATTGCTGGAATACTTTTTAACAGTTTGAGTATTTTAACCACCGTAAACACATAAAACCTTTTTTATTTTTGAGAAAAGTAGCAAAACACATTGCCACCAAAAATTGCTTAGACCTCAATCTGAGGAAGTGATTAAGAATTAGAAGTGGTTACTCAGAATAAGAAGGGATTAACAATTAGCCTCATCCCTGCCCATCATGAGCTCAGGTAATGTGTTGGTATCCCCACCTCTTACCCCAACCTTTGACTTTAAAAAGTTTCAGAGCTTAAGAAGGAAAGAGCAAACCAGCCCATTTGCTCAAAAATGGGACGCATGTCCCAAATATTACATAGGAACAATCAGTCAACACATGCTCTTTTGCCCCTGGGCTTTCCCGCCTAGCTGGTATAATATCAGTACTAATAGCCTTGACAACACTTTTTAAAGCCACAGATAAAGGTAAAGCTTGAGTGGAAAGCAAAGTCATTATTCCTGCAGAATTAAGATCACTGCGGATGAGGATATTGAGCCAACTGAAGTTGATTTATAGGAGGTTTAAATCAGGACCTCTAAAAGAAAGAACTAGTTTGACAAATCTATTACACCTCCTACGTGAGGTAAAAAAAGATTTCATGTCATAATTGTATTAACTACGATGTTTGCTGAATAGAATGAAAACTTTTCCTTCTTGTAATCCTTCCTTTAAGATAGACAGCAACCACAGAGACCTATTATGGAATTAAAATTAATTCATATTTTTTCATTTTTGTATGTAGCCAACAATTCCTCTAAAATTCCCCTGGGCAGTCAGGCATTACTCTATAAAACATAGTCAGCAAGGTAAGGAAGTGTTATGAATTCTAAGAAGCATCCTCTTTTGTACCACAATTTCTTTTTACACCTGAGTTATGGCAATCCATGAAGAAGCTTCATTGGAAACACAGGTTTGTGTGGTTGGAGCTAATGTTGGTTTATAGCATGGAACGTGTGCAGCTAGAACAATGCAATAGAAAAAAAAAAGCTTCTTTTTTGCTTTCTGAGCAGAAATGGGAGATGGGAGACTGAGATCTGGCATTTAATGCTTCTTGGTAAAGACCACATTATTACTCTCATCAGTCTAACCAAAAAATTAGTACTGTTCAAGTCCTCCTGGGCTTTAAAAAAAATCTGAATATGTTTACTCTTATTCTCTGATGATGCCACTTAGTTTTGATGAGAGTGTGTTGTAAAGGAAGCTAAATATCTGTAGAGACCCCAGGCTTGTGGCTGTGTGATCGGGGGAACTGGGAGAAGGTGGAGGGTCATGGCGAGAGGCAGTTTTGCTCCATTTGTTTTCATAATTGCCCAGGATGTTATAGGAACCCTCAAGATTCAGGGAAGGTGGCTGCAAGCTTTAGAAACTAAGTCTCCCAATTTATTAATGGCTCCTGGTAGCCCCAACCCTATTTCTTTCATAGTTAAGCTGTGTTCTTTTTCACCTTTTGGAAACGCATCTTTACAGGACAACCAGATGGATGGATCCAGCAAAGCCTGGCTACTGTGGATTGCCAATGCTTTTCACAATAAAAAAGAGGTTTCTCTCTGAAGGCTTCTATATTTGGGCTCTATATTAGGGATCCCTTGGTCTTTGAAGCTGCTACTTATACCTTACATCTCCACTGGGAGAGGATACATAGACTGTTGACAAGGTCCCTGGGTTGGAGACCTCTCTTCCTGGAGTTTGTACTCATTCTGGCCAGCCCACAATACAGGACAAGACTGGATTGAATAGTGTCCCTCTAGAAATCATATCTACCTGGGCGCGTAGGGTGTGACATTATTTGGAAATAGGATATTTGCAGTTGTAATTAGTTAAAAAGGAGGTTATGCTGGATCAGGATGAGCCCTAATCCAATGACTGGTGTCGTTATCAGAAGGTCAGGTGGAGGCACAGATACACAGAGGAGAACCCATGTGAAGAAGAGGCAGAGATGGGAGTAATGTGTCTACTCACCAAGGGATGCCAAGGATTGCTGGCAAACAGCAGAAGCTAGAAGAAAGGCATGGAACCGATTCTCCCTCAGAGCTTCCAGGAAGAACGAACCCTTCCCACGACTTGTTTTCAGACTTCTAGTCTCCAGAACTGTGAGAGAATAAACTTCTGTTTCCTTATACCGCTCCTCTTCCCCCCGTGTGTGATAACTTCATTACAGCAGCCCTGGGAAATTAATACATGAATAGCTGGAGAGGATGTTCTTAAGAAATTTCATAAGAATAAGATAGACCTCTTCAAAGACAGATACCTGAGGCTTTCAAATTAGGCATTAAGAAGATATTTTTCAGCCTCCATTTAACATGCAAGCTTGTTTTTATTTGGAGGTGACAATCTAGAGAAATAAATAGGTTCTTTTGTTCCCATCAAGGTCAGATACTTTTATGTTCTTCCTCAAATAGGAACCTCAAAATGAAAGGAATTGTCAGAAGATAACTGCTCTATTCCCTGCTGTAGACAAGATGGCCCAGTGTGCCGTAGCATTAACACCTTTGGAAAAGAACATTTCTTCTGGGCATACAACACTTGGGATAAAAATGTGTTTGTGAATTTTAATGCACACAATTGTATTACAAAAGCTATTAAAAGAAAGATGGAAAACAGTTCACAAAATCTAAAAATTACTATAGTATTACTTCCTTGAAATTTACTGTGTTGTAGAGTAAACCACAAGTCAAAAAGCTAAAAAAAAAAACCATGGGCCCACAGAAGTATTCAGTGTGACCATTAAAAGCTATTGCTTAAACTTAAAGTTTATCTCTATAAATAACTACATTCCTTCTATTTAGGCACTAATGCCGGGGCTAGTGATAAATGAGCTCATGTTTCTAGCATAGCAACTGACAGCTCACATATAAAAGCACATATATATACTCAGATGTGAAGACAGCAATGTCTGTACAGCAAGATCCCCACTGACTGCTTACATACATCTGTGTTCCCAATTACATTGAATACTGAAACACTTCATGCTATAAAACACCCAGAAATTCTATATAAAATAGAAAATAAATACTTCAAAAATGTGTATGTGATTATATGCCTAAATAAAATAAAGGACCAAAAATGAAGAGTACAATGAAAATACAAGTGATAAATGCGAACTAGTACTCTGGCTACTCTCAGGACAAAGTGAGGTTTTACTGTCTTTCAAGACCAGGAGTCAAGGATTTGGAACTGTATGCATCAAACACTCAGAACTAAGACACTGGCATGTAGCTGGGACTCAAAGAACCATACTCTCAGGGAAAAGGGGGAGGAAAAAAAAGTGAGCAAACCAGAAAATGAAACATCTGTCTCCTCTTCCACACTTGTTCAGGAGAAAAAGGCTTTTATGAGAATTTTTACACCACCACCAAGTCCAGGAAACTCTAAACCAGAAAATGAACCTGAAAAAAGGCCATCCTGGGAGCTGGCCAGGAGACCTGCAATTTAGAATACACAGGATTCCCACAAAATATGAACTCAATCCAAACATAAGAAGAAACACAGGTGGAAGAGACAAGAATCACACCATCAAAAAACATCAGATTCAGACTCCTTAGATTTTCAGGTTTCTGGAATTATTAGAAACCAACTAAAAATATGTCTAAAATAACTAAAGTGGAACGACAGAAAAATTAAGAAAATGTAAGAAAATGTAAGAAAAATGTAAGAAAATTAATGTAAGAAATTAAGAAAATGTAAGAAAACAACTAGATTGAATACAATTGTGCAATCCATCTTGAAATCAAATCAGATAGAACTTATTGAAAGAAATGTAGAGTCTTTGACATTGAAAGGTCAGTGGACAACAGATGAATGGATAAACAAATTGTGGTAACTTCCATGCAGTAGAATATTATTCAATAAGGAAAAAGAACAAACTACTGATATATGCTACTCCTACATAACCTCCTATGATATATGAAGCCCAAAAGGATTATACTAAGTAAAAGAAATCAAGCACAAAGGCCACATACTGTAAGATTCCATTTATCCACAAGAGGCAAATCTATAGAGACATTTAGATTGGTGATTTCCTAGGGCTGTGGGAATAAGGATTAACTGTAAGTGGTCATGAGCCATTTTATGGGGAGATAGAAATGTTCTAAAACTGGATTATGATTATGGTTGCACGACTAGGTAAATTTGCTAGAAGTCATTGACATGTAAAATCTTTAAAATGGTTGAATTTATGTATGTAAATTATATGTATACATTATAGCTCAATAAAGTTGTTTAAGAAAACTCAGTGGGAAGTTTGGATCAGACACTGTCAAAATTGGAATATAGAGCCAAAGAAATTATACAAAGCACAGAAAGGAAAGAGATGGAAAATATGACGGAGGCAAGAAAGTTAGGCAGATACGAGGTCTAATCTAGATCTAGTAGGAGTTCCAGAAAGAGAGGCAATCGAGAAACAAAGAAAAAGAGGTGAAAATATTTTCAAAGAAATGAAGGCTGAGAATCTCCTAGAACTGATGAAAGGCATGAATCACAGGCTCAGTAAACAAAAAGAAACCTACACATTGATACATTGAGGTAAAGCTACGGAATCACTGGCAAAGAGAGTTTCTTAAAAACAGTGAGAGAAGACTTTTATAGAAGCTAAGGAGAGGAAGCAATTTCTGTCAAGGAAGATGCCACCAGAAAATAGGATTTAACCTGAGCCAGGAAAAAAAGGTTAAGGAATGGTTAAGTTTAAGGAATGGATTAAAGGAAGGCAGGACATTCTGATCACAGGTGTGGGAAGGAAATCCTTAGTGAAGATATGGTGGCAAGGCTTCAGCTCTGTAAAAAGGACGGTCTCACTGAAGCAAAGAATGATGTAGGAAACTGGCAGAAGACAAGTTTAGGGAGGCATGGTCAAGCTAGATCAGAGTGCACACTGAAAAGCTCTCTAAAGACTCGGACCTAGCGATGCACCACAAGTAAACACATTGCTCTGGCTGACTCATAGCAGATCCCATTTCTCATCCAGGAGACCCTTGTTTCATAGCAACCAGAGAAATTCTACAACTCCGAAACAGGAAAGGCAGTTCTCTGAAAACCATAGTGCATTTTCCATTGGAACCCCGTGGAGTCCTGAAGTCCAAGTTCAACCTGAACCTGGCAAACACGGGCAGCTCCAGGTTACTGCTGGGACACACCCGTGCTCATCAGGTGGATGAGGGGGACTGCCTCAGCCTTCCCAGTATATTTTCTTTAAACTCCTATTAATTTAACAGTCCTGGGAAAAGGGTGAGTCATAAAGGTGGAAAAATATTTTGGCTCAAGCTTTGGTGAAAGGTGAAATGCATTAACCTTGCAATGAGTCACCATCACCTCAGGCAGCTTAAAAGAAGGAGAAGGAGAAGAAAGAAGAA